>NC_045970.1:11936845-12145868 GCF_010909765.2 Amblyraja radiata
CTCTTGGAGAAATTCAAAAATGTTTGAATTTTCTCCCGACCTTACAAAGTTACACGATAGCACCACGGAGGTCCTCGGTGGTCCACGAATGCCGTACTGTTATCGCAGGAGGTTCCCAGATGTTAAACTCTTGTTAAGTCTTGGGTCAGGTCGCACCGTGAGAACGGGCCATCCAGAGGTGCTGCAGGCTAAGTGTCTGTTGTGTGCACAAGCTATACAATGTGTGGATAGAGCATGGGGAACAAAAGAGGAATAAATTGGAGGCTGCAAACTTCTCCTAATTCTAACATTTTCCCAATCTTCAAAATAATTGTCTTCTCCCCCTTCAGAGTCAAGCCTTAAATTCTAGATCTACTTGTGCCAGTTTCCCTTCAAAAGATTTCTCTCTCTCCCACTCCTTATACTCTCTAGTACATCCGCACCCCTTTCTCAAGGTGCCTGGAGGTCGGTTCACTTTGTTACCTCTTAGTTCTATTCCAAGCTTTGAAGCTGCTTCATGCCAATTCACCATTCTCACAGCCTCTCTATTCACATTCTGTTCTTCATAATATTTTCTCCATAATCCTATCAACTCCTTAGCTACATCACTATTGCTGCATTGCCAAATAATCTTTTCTATATACTTCACTCCTGTCTCTCAAGATATGCCAGCAAATTCAGGTATCCCAAAGGGCCTCAAAGCCCTGAAATCTCTTTCTCTTTGGTGTCAGGCCAACTCAATGACTGCAACAGCTGTTGACTAACTAGGTGCCGGGTCTCAAACGCACTAGATAAAAGCCTTGTGTGCCTAACTCCCACCACGTCCTTAGGCAAGGACTCCCTCTCCTCTACCCTCAGTGCTTGCTATTCTTAGAGCTCTTTGGGAACCACAACACAAGGGCGCGAATGATTGATTTATCCCGATCAGCGAAGTGGGGAAAACCGATCCGTAAACTGCACCGTGGCACCGATTTCTCCTGGAACGACTCAACTCCTTGATCGCAAACTTCTGTCTGGGGCTCTGTTGAGATCCCGGACGAGCCCCCAATGTAATTATGCTCTCTACAGCTTACCCCCGGTGAGACCAAGCATAGGCTTGGCGGTCGTTTCGCCAAACACCTCCGCTCAGTCCGCATTAACCAACCTGACCTCCCGGTGGCTCAGCACTTCAACTCCCCCTCCCATTCCATATCCGACATCTCTGTCCTGGACCTCCTCCATGGCCGGAGTGAGCACCACCAGAAATTGAAGGAACAGCACCTCATATTCCGCTTAGGGAGTCTGCATCCTGGTGGCATGAACATTGAATTCTCACAATTCTGTTAGCCCTTGCTGTCTCCTCCCCTTCCCAGCTCTCCCTCAGCCCTTGGGCTCCTCCTCCTCCTTTTACCTTTCTTCAGCAGGTCATGCAACATCTAGGCAGCAAAGGAATATGTGACATTTTGGGTTGAGACACTTCTTCAGTCAGCTGCTGCCTGACCCACTGAGTTACTCGAGGTTTTTGTGTCTACCTTTAATGTTGGTGCACTGTGTGGTTAAAATCTGGGATGCAGCTTACCTTTCCTAAATTTGTGAACTTCCGTTTAGATTAGATTAGATTAGATATAATTTATTGCCACACAGCCAGGCTGGTGGAAATTTGGGTTGTCTGCAGCGATACAATAATAAAGAACACACAACCACAATAAAAATGTAACACAAACATCCACCACAGCATTCATCACTGTGGTGGGAGGCACAAAATTTGGCCAGTCCTCCTCCATTTCCCCCCCGTGGTCAGGACCAGAGTCCAGAGTCAGTCCAGGATCGGCTCTTCCTCACCGAAGACCGCGGCTTTAAGTTGTTGTAGGCCGCAGGCCGGCGGTCAAGATTTAAAGTCCCCGCCGCAGCCAGAAGCACCGTAGACTGCAGGGCCGGCGGTCGAAGCTCCCCTCCAGGGGTGATGGTAAGTCCATGCCGGCCCCGCGGTAGAAGTCGGCCGCGGGCCGGCAGTGATGGCTTCTTCTTCCCCCGGGTCCCCAACGTGAGATCCCGGGCTGTAGACGCCGCACCAGCTGGAGCTCTGCAGACCGCGGCTTCAGGCTGCGACTTCAGGCTGCCGGCTGCCCCGGGCCAGCGAAACGGAGCGCTCCCCTCCAGCGAACCCCAGCGAGGGTTCACCTGCTCCACGCCGAGAGTCCACGCTGCGCCCGCCGCTGAAGCCCCGGGCGCGTCTCCGGGAAAGGCCGCATCGATCCTTGATGTTAGGCCACGGGGGAGGCGACCTGGAAAAACTCGCCTCTCCGTGGAGAAGGCGACCGAAGCGGTTTCCCCCTCACCCCCCCACACCACCCCCCACATAAAACACACAAAGAAACATTAAATACAGACTTTAAAACATACAAAAAAAATAAAAAAAGTTGAAAAATTGACGAGCTGCATGACATGGCTGCTGCCAGAGCAGCGTCCCCTATCTGCTTTAAAACATGTAAGCATTAACTCAGATAGTGCAGACTAAATTCAGTGAGTGTGCATGATGGTAGATGTCAAGGGCACAGGGCAGTAGACTTTAAGGCATTCTAACTTGGTTTACTTTGGCAGCTGAATGATAGTGGTCTTCTTAAAACGTCAGATTGGAGGTTAAAGATATCCATAAGTGCTCCCACCAGCTGGTCCACGCAGGTGCTAAGGACAGGACCGGGGACTCCATCTGAGTCCATTGCATTCCTTGGGTTCACACTCAGGAATGCTGATCTGGCATCTGCTACAGTGACCATGAGTACTGGTGCACTTGAAACTGTTGGGGTGGGTGACGTTATTCCACCGACTCTCTATTGAAACTGAGTGTAGAATGCATCAATTTCAACAAAGAGTGGTTGCTCGTAATACTGCCCAATTTCACTTTGTAGCCCGTTATAAGAATAATGTGGCCTTGCCACAATGGACAACAATTAATATCCCAAATGACTCAACCCCACATTCATAAGACGGGCTTGAAAGTCATGCATTTACAGCACTGGGGTGAGCCAGTGTGCAACTTAAGGGCCTGTCCCGTGAGCATGCGACTGCATGCGGCAAGCGCGACCAAACCAGAAGCGGGGGCCGCGCGGAGGTCGAGTGATCCCGTACGAGTTGATGTGAAATTTTCAAGTTGCAGGTCATCCATCTGTTCATTTGTCTCGTCCCTTAAAGACTTTGACACTGGTTGTCACTAGCTTTCAAATTGGCTGTTTATATAAACGGCAAATATTGTGTTTTACACACAATACTTAAATCAACACCCCCATTCTAAAGGGCCTGTCCCACTGTACGAGCTAATTCAAGAGTTCTCCCGAGCTTCCCCTGATTCGAACTCAGAGAATTACGGTAATAGGCACTCGTAGGTATTCGGGGCTCTCGTGGACATTTTTCAACATGTTGAAAAATCTTCACGAGTCTTCACGAGCTTACCGCGTTTCCCAAGTACCTGCCGTTAGCTTTACGAGCCGTTAAGAGACTTCCCGAGCTCCGACGTACCCGCTACGTACATTCTACGTGCTTACCACGAGTTCGATTTTTTTTTTTAACTCAGGAGAGCTCTTGAATTACCTCGTACAGTGGGACAGGCCCTTAAGGGGGCTGGAATCTATTCCAGCTAATTAACTGCTGTAATTCCAGGAGCAGGTCAAAGGCTGGGTATCCTGGACGATTCTTTTTCAACCTGAGCAATGCCCACATAATGTTAACACATTTTCTTATCCATTCAGCCAATTTTCCTAATACATCGTCACCCATGGTTATAGAGCAAAGAAAGGATACCACAAACGAAATCCTCCACTAATGTGGTTAAGAGGGAAATGCAGATGCTGGAAAATCGAAGGTAGACAAAAATGCTGGAGAAACTCAGCAGGTGAGGCATAGATGCTGCCTCACCCACTGAGTTTCTCCTCCACTAATGTGGTTTTGTCTTGCTGGCCATACCTTGGCAATGGATCTGTACATATTTTAGCGGTGCACTGCTAACATTAAATGTAATTCACACAACAATATCTATCAACGTATGTTTTATTAATTATTTAATGCATTTTCAACTGAAATATAATAACTAATTGGCACCTTCTTTCCCGTAAATGAAAGACAGTTGTCTTAAATCCTCAGTCATGGATTCAATAATTCAAATACGCAAATCATTGGCTCCATCAACTAAATGCCTGCAAGTTAGAAATAAGAATATTGACTACAGTGAACGGCTTTTATTTTTACAGCAATGTTTACCCAGCTCTGTGCAATGCACACCACTTCTGGTCTTCTGGTGCTGCACGAAATGTGCTGGCCGTAGTTTGGAAGTGTCTTCTTCAAACTAGCCCTGTTGATGTCCCTGGTTATGATAGAGAAGGCATCACGATACACCAGCTTGTGTTTTTTTACTGTGCCGTGCAGCTTGTCCAGTGCTAGCTGATTGTTTTCCTGGGGTGAAATGTAGACGAATGTGAATTCCCTTGGAAGGAAGAAAAGAAGGCACTTCATTGTCATCTCTCCTCATCACTTCATTAGTCAGAGGGTGGTGAATCTGTGGAATTATTTGCTACAGAAGGCTGTGGAGGCTAAGTCAGTGGATATTTTTAAGGCAGAGATAGATAGATTTTTGATTAGTACAGATGTCAGAGGTTATGGGGTTAGGAGGGAGAGATGGATCAGCCATGATTGAAAGGCAGAGTAGACTTGATGTACCGAATGGCCTAATTCTACTCCTATCACTTATGACCTTATGATTTCTGCCTTGTCTCTCCCATACTGCTTCACTCGCTGTCAGATTAAATTTATGGAAATCCCCATCATGAATTGGCAAGAAAACGAGCAACATTCAATGACGACCTACGCGGGTGTCTGGAGTAGAGAATTTCAGATATATGAATGTACAAACAAAAAATCCTTATCTCTGCCTTCAATAGGCAAGCCCTTATTTGGCAACAGTATAGAAACATAGAAACATAGAAAATAGGTGCAGGAGTAGGCCATTCGGCCCTTCGAGCCTGCACCTCCATTCGATATGATCATGGCTGATCATCCAACTCAGTATCCCATCCTGCCTTCTCTCCATACCCCCTGATCCCTTTAGCCACAAGGGCCACATCTAACTCCCTCTTAAATATAGCCAATGAACTGGCCTCAACTACATTCTGTGGCAGAGAATAGTAAGATTAAACGAGAACTTACCAGTTTGAAGTTTGATCTTTATTTTATGAGTAACGTTGAGGGATTACGTGAAGACCCCGTCCAGTATGCATGCGTGTCAACCTTCAAAGCAGCGGTGTGAAATCACAGATAACAATTGTTGAACTGAACATAGTTAGATAAGAGAAGCATAATACCAGTTGAACTTTATGATAGAGGGCTGGGAGCGGAGGGCACGTAATCCCTCAACGTTACTCCTCATAAAATAAAGATCAAACTTCAAACTGGTAAGTTCTCGATTAATCTTACTATTTTACTTCGGAGTCACGTGAGTGACTACTTGAAGATTTTAAAGCTCTGTGATTTCATGCCGTGGAACCGAGTCCAGGCGTCATACACTGCATCAGTAGGCCAATGATGAGTGAACATTAAGAATGCATTCAGGCATGACATAGATATAGACATGTTGATGCTATTAATGAATAATAGTGGCAATATTAACCTCCCTCAACCTGGAGGAAGTATGAACCATACCTAACATAGAGTTGGCAAATACCCCTGATCTGGCAATAGGTTTATTCTGAATATTTGGACAGATCAATAGTTTGACCATCCTGCAACCGCTAGGATGTGGTCCATCCCTGCTGCTGAGGTATAGCGGTCCTGGTGGAGTGAGACTCAATGTCAATGTAAACTCCTGTATATGCCAGACCCATATAACCATCTGGAGAAGGTTCGTAGTGATTCCTTCTAACAAGATTTTATGTAACTAATAATATTGCTGTCAGTCTATAAGGCTCTTAGTAACCTTGACATACTGGTGTAAATGCATGATCACACGCAACCCAAGGTCAATGGGATATGCAACTCTAATTTGGTCTTGTGTCCCTGTCTAATCTGCTTGATTAATCATAAACAAAACATGTAATTATAGCCCGCAGATATGATCATCCTATCCAGTGTTGCAATGACTGGACCCATAGCACTGTACTCAGTGCCATGGCATAATCATTAGTACATGAGTATGACCATGGACAGGGATGTTGCTGGTGCCCATCGGTGAAGTGACGTAGTACAATGTTAACAACCCATATCTCTGCGTCCCTAAGCCTGGGAGGTTTTAAGCTGACGATACCTTCATTCTCTGGATATCAGAGGGTAAGACCGGACAGAGTGGTTTATGTACTCATCAGCCAAATGATTAGGAGGTACTTAAGGCACAGTAATGGAATAGTAACTTAATGTTATAGTCCCATAAAACTGAATTTTAATGTGTCAGTCATCCGTGCCGAGTTAAACGTAAGGAAGCATAAACAATGCTTCCCATCTCCTATGCAGATTGCTGCTATTTGGTGCTATCCCTGCAATCAGTAGTGAGCACTCTTAACGCTTATGGTTTGACAACCCGAGCCGCAGAAACAATCTCTCAGAGTCTGTAAGTCTATTATTGATTATATCATGCAGAGGATGGTTTCAACATCACAACTGAACCAGCATCTTTTTATCCAGAATTAACCATGTAAGGTTTTATGTTCATTCTTCGCCTCAGCAGGAGCCATAGATGTATAACCCAGGCAGGCACCATGAAAACCCGGAAGCGGGAATCTTGCTGAATTTTGCAAGACCCGTCTATTGAGGCCAAATGGAGTGAGACATAAAAGAACATTCATTCCTAGTGTAACGAGAATGCACCCTTCGCCACTGTATGCCTCGTTCACTGTTGATTGAAACTGGATGCAAGCAACTCAATAGTTGGTGTTCTATCAATCCACATTGTCATTAAATAATTTGTTATCACACATTCATTCTGTGTTGTCATTGATTTTGCATAATAATACACCAGTGCTAAATGCAGTTTGGTAAAACTATCACCGGATACTTTGATTTGATTGTACCTTTGTGATTAACATATACCACCACCAAAGTGTATCACCTTGGTCTTGTGCATGCCGGATATGCATATCCACACACCCTTTAATGCACAGAATGCACCTGGTGTCCATTGGCAGTTGATACCATGACTGAACACTTGATAACTCATGCTAATCCCATCTGCCTCTGTAACTGGAGATGGTATTAGTAAATTCTTTAGTAACTTGTCAGTTTCTTTGTTGAACTAAATTAAGGCGCATCTTTGGGAAATAGCATCAGTTTGGAAATGACTGAAGATTTACGGATAAGAGGTTTTAGTGGAGCAAAGCTGTCCATCATTGTGACTTTGATTGTTTCAGCTAAAAATAGAAGAGGTCTAATTTTTTGTCTCAGAGCTGATCCCAGACCAATAAATGGATGATTGTATCCCAACAATCAATAGTTTCAGTTGGTATCAACTTAATTTAAATTTAACTGGACGGGTGAGAACCAATTCCTCAAATATAGCTATGTGGCTGATAAGGCTAATTTAGTAAAATACAGTATGTTCAATATCCTCCAGATTGGCCATGCTACTTATTTGTTAGCTCTGTGCAGCCGATGCACTGATAGAAGTGATTTGGTAAATAATCTGGAAACTGGAGTTAGTCCATTTTGTAAAGCTCCTTAGTGTATCGTTGCCTCATCCAGTTAGATTTCAAATAACTTCAACCATGTGGGCGGAAATGATCACATGGAACTTATTCAGAAAAGTCTATACTGCACATGCGGGTTGAGGCTGTTGACAATGATCAGTCCACATCCCATTCTTGTGAGCCTTGTCTTGAAAGGTAACTGCAACCGTACCTGTGTGCAGTATAAACTAATCTAGTGTTATCCCAAACCAGTGTAAATATTCAAACCAGTTTAATATTACCAACTTGTATCCGTGACAGGAGACATCACCGATGAGGTTCCATACCTTTATCCGAATGGGAGGAGTTATGCAACCCGACCCAGGAGCTGCCTCAAACATGTGTGCATGATTTTACATCTGCTCCTGGGAGGTAGAGGAGCTCGAGTACGAGGTTGGCGCATCTTCCAGGAAGGCCGTTCTGGGCTGTGGCCTAAAAAAGACCTTTGTCCTGGTTGTACGGCCTTCAAGCTTACACCAGCTTCAGTTCATCGTGGTTTGCTGGTGGGTGCGTAGGGGCGCTGCCGTCGAAGTTGTGAGGTATTGCGTGATGATGTGGCCTTCCTGAACCCAACAGCCACTCGTCGAGCTCCTGCTGCTGCTAGTGTTGTTCCTGCACCCCCTGCACACTTGTGGTTTCTTCAGCCAAACACCTGTCTTCAGACTCAGCCCAGAAGTGACTGCCAATGCTCCCCTCTGTCGAGGGAGATGCATTATGCAGCCCTCAATAAGGTGCTGCCATGGGCGTCCCAGGACCCCCTGGTGACTAGGCTCCATATACCGGAGCATGTCACATTGGAGCTTCTGCTCCATCAACCGCTCCATGCGGTATATGCGATCACAGTTGCTCCCGCCGGTGGTGAGTCTTCACAGCCCGACTCGTCCGAGTCGTCCATTCCTGTAACATATTCTCACAAAATAGCACAAAACGACCTTTGAGTAAGGAATTTACCTGCATGTCCTTTTTAAACCTTCTGCTGCGGGGCAACGCTCCTCCAGAGCCTGGTCTCGTGGTCGTGGTTTGTTACAGCTGGGGTTCCTCTGTGGTCCTTGTAGAAACACTTCCATTGCGGGTTATTTCTCCCCCGAGCTTTTTCTCCGCAGTCCCTTATAACAGGGCTTCTCTACGGTGTTCTCCAGTCGGGGCTTTCTTTCCCGCCCCCCCCCCCCCGCCGATCTGGGTATCCCCGCAGTAACTGCAGCCTGGTTATCCCCACGGTCCCTATCAAAGGGATAGCCGTGATTTACAAAGTCGGGCGGGGGTATATGAAACCACTGGTTTAACTGCCAGCGGCACAGTACTTACTGCCGTCCGCTCCTCGCATCCCGCAGTCTACGGAGCGGGTTCTCAGGTCGCTCCCCGTATTCCACGGTCTCCGGAGCGGCTGTCCAGGTGCCCCCGGCACCAATATGAAGCCGCTGGCTCCACTGCCAGCGGCTCGAAGGTGAATCCGCCGCCGTCCGCTCCCCGCTTCCCGCGATCTCCCGAGCGGGTTCTCCACCGATATGAAGCCACTGGTTCTACTGCCAGTGGCTCAAAGGTGAATTTGCAGTTGCTCGCTACCCGCAATCCGCGGTTCTGAGCGCCTAGGTCCGTGACCGGGGTTCCCTGAAGTTCGAGACTGGGGTTTCCCCTCCGTCCCGACTTAGCCCCGGACTTTTAGCAGGACCTCTAAGTAGTGGTTCCTGCAAGAAGATTTAACTTGAATGTTTTTTTTAAAACTTACCTCAGGTCTGTTGCTGGCAGAAGAATCACGTTCACCCTGCCAGTCATCACGCTAATGCGATAGACGATATGACACGCATGCGTATCGGACGAGGTCTTCACGTAGTCACTCACGTGACTCCGAAGTAAAATTCCACAGATTCACCACTCTCTGTGTAAAAAATGATTTTATCATCTCGGTCCTAAAAGACTTCTCTCTTATCCTTAAACTGTGACCCCTAGTTCAGGACTTCCCCAACATCGGGAATAATCTTCCTGCATCTAGCCTGTCCAACCCCTTAAGAATTTTGTACGTTTCTATAAGATCCCCCTCAATCTTCTAAATTCTAGCGTGTACAAGCCGAGTCTATCCAGTCTTTCTTCATATGAAAGTCCTGCCATCCCAGGAATCAGTCTGGTGAACCTTCTCTGTACTCCCTCTATGGCAAGAATGTCTTTCCTCAGATTAGGAGATCAAAACTGTATGCAATACTCCAGGTGTGGTCTCACCAAGACCCTGTACAACTGCAGTAGAACCTCCCTGCTCTTATACTCAAATCCTTTTGCTATGAATGCTAACATACCATTTGCTTTCTTCACTGCCTGCTGCACCTGCATTCCTACTTTCAATGACTGGTGTACCATGACACCCAGGTCTCGTTGCATCTCCCCTTTTCCTAATCGGCCACAATTCAGATAATAGTCTACTTTCCTGTTTTTGCCACCAAAGTGGATAACCTCACATTTATCCACATTATACTGCATCTGCCATGCATTTGCCCACTCACCCAACCTATCCAAGTCACCTTGCAGCCTCCTAGCATCCTCCTCACAGCTAACACTGCCCCCCAGCTTTGTGTCATCCGCAAACATGGAGATGTTGCATTTAATTCCCTCATCCAGATCATTAATATATATTGTAAATAGCTGGGGTCCCAGCACTGAGCCTTGCGGTACCCCACTAGTCACTGCCTGTCATTCTGAAAAGGACCCGTTTACTCTTTGCTTCCTGTCTGCCAGCCAGTTCTCTATCCACATCAATACTGAACCCCCAATACCATGTGCTTTAAGTTTTTATACTAATCTCTTATGTGGGACCTTGTCGAAAGCCTTCTGAAAGTCCAGATATAACACATCCACTGGTTCTCCCTTTTCCACTCTACTAGTTACATCCTCGAAAAATTCTATAAGATTCGTCAGACATGATTTAACTTTCATAAATCCATGCTGACTTTGTCCAATGAATTCACCACATTCCAAATGTGCTGCTATCCCATCTTTAATAACTGACTCCAGAATTTTCCCCACCACCGATGTTAGACTAACTGGTCTGTAATTCCCCGTTTTCTCTCTCCCTCCCTTTTTTAAAAGTGGGGTTACATTAACTACCCTCCAGTCCTCAGGAACTACTCCAGAATCTAAAGAATTTTGAAAAATTATCACTAATGCATCCACTATTTCTGTGGATACTTCCTTAAGTACTCTGGGATGTAACTTATCTGGCCCTGGGGATGTATCGGCCTTTAATCCATTCAATTTACCTAACACCACTTCCCGGCTAACCTGGATTTCACTCAGTTCCTCCATATCATTTAACCCTCCGGTCCCTTGCTATTTCCGGCAGATTATTTATGTCTTCCTTAGTGAAGACAGAACCAAAGTAGTTATTCAATTGGTCTGCCATGTCCTTGTTCCCCATGATCAATTCACCTGTTTCTGGCTGCAAGGGACCTACATTTGTTTTAACTAATCTTTTCCTCTTCACATATCTATAAAAATGTTTGCAGTCAGTTTTTATGTTCCCTGCCAGTTTTCTTTCATAATCTATTTTCCCTTTCCTAATTAAGCCTTTTGGCCTCCTCTGCTGGACTCTGAATTTCTCCCAGTCCTCTGGTAGGCTGCTTTTTCTGGCTAATTTGTACGCTTCATCTTTTGTTTTGATACTACCCCTGATTTCCCTTGTTATCCACGGATGCACTACTTTCCCTGATTTATTCTTTTGCCAAACTTGGATGAACAATTGTTGCAGTTCATCCATGCAGTTTTTAAATGCCTTCCATTGCATATCCACCGTCAACCCTTTAAGAATCATTTGCCAGTCTATCTTGTCCAATTCACATCTCATACCCTCAAAGTCACCTTTCTTTAAGTTCAGGACCCTTGTTTCTGAATTAACAATGTCACTCTCCATCCTAATGAAGAACTCAATCATATTATGGTCACTCTTGCCCAAGGGGCCACGCACAACAAGACTGCTAACTAACCCTTCCTCATTACTCAATACCCAGTCTAGAATCACCCACCAAGAGAAACATCCTCAGTACTCACTCTCACAATCCCTCTCAGAACATTGTATGTTTGAATGAGATTGTTTCTCATTCTTCTTCACCTCAAAGTGTATCGGCTCAGCCTCTTCAACATATTTTCATGCACCAGCCCACATGCCGGCAATCAGTTGATCATCGTCCACATAATTGCCATTGACATCATTTTTATCCGATACGTCTTGGTGCCATATGCTTTCATGTGGGCAAACACTCAGAGCAGCCAGCCCTGATGGAGACGCTGGTTGCGTTCTGAAATTGCATGCCAATCAGCTGCCCACAGTCTTCACCAACATCTTCAATGCTTCATTTCAATAATCTACTGCCTCCATCTGCTTCAAGGCATTCTTTCCAGAACACAAGAAACTTAAATCTCATCTCATATAACCATATAACCATATAACAATTACAGCACGGAAACGGGCCATCTCGGCCCTTCATGTCCGTGCCGAACACTTATTTTCCCCTAGTCCCATCTACCTGCACTCAGACCATAACCCTCCATTCCTTTCCCATCCATATACCTATCCAATTTATTTTTAAATGATAAAATCGAACCTGCCTCCACCACTTCCACTGGAAGCTCATTCCACACAGCTGCCACTCTCTGAGTAAAGAAGTTTGCTCTCGTATTACACCTAAACTTCTGTCCCTTAATTCTCAAGTCATGTCCTCTTGTTTGAATCTTCCCTACTCTCAATGGGACAAACTTATCCACGTCAACTCTGTCTATCCCTCTCATCATTTTAAAGACCTCTATCAAGTCCGCCCTTAACCTTCTGCGCTCCAAATAATAAAGACCTAACTTGTTCAACCTTTCTCTGTAACTTAGTTGCTGAAACCCAGGCAACATTCTGGTAAATCTCCTCTGTACTCTCTCTATTTTGTTGACATCCTTCCTATAATTAGGCGACCAAAATTGTACACCATACTCCAGAATTGGCCTCACCAATGCCTTGTACAATTTTAACATTACATCCCAACTTCTATACTCATCTCGATGATGAATACCCATTAGTTCCAACATCAACCATAATGAAGACACAAGGAACTGTAGACGCTGGAATCTTGCGTAGAGCATAGATTGCAGGAGTATCTCAAGAGGGTCAGGCAGCATCTCTGGAGGATATATATGTGATGTTTCAGGTCGGGACTCTTCTTCAGATCAACCATGATGAAGTGATTTGAAATATTAGTAATGGGCCACATTTGCACCAGCCTTCCAGAAAATCTAGATTCAGTGCAATCTGTGTACAGGAATAGAAGGTCTATGGAGGATGTCATCTCTCTTGCACTAAAATCAGCTGAAGAAAAGGTGGTGACACCTGCCTCATGGCAAACTCTCAGGGTGCTCAGACATTGTGGTCTTGTCCAAATCCTGCTTCCCCCACTTGAAACGTGTGCTTGGATAGTGTGGATGAGGAGAGGATGTTTCCATTAGTGGGAGAGTCTAGGACGAGATCATAGCCTCAGAATTAAAGGATGTTCATTTAGGAAGGAAATGAGGAGGAATTTCTTTAGTTAGACGGTGGTAAATCTGTGGAATTCTTTGCCACTGAAGGCTGTGGAGGCAAAGTCAATGGATAGATTTTAGGCAGAGATAGATAGATTCTTGATTAGTATGGCTATGGGGAGAAGGCAGGAGAATGGGGTTAGGAGGGAGATATAGATCAGCCACGATTGAATGGTGGAGTAGACTTGATGGGCCGAATGGCCTAACTCTACTGCAATCACTTATGATGTTATGAAAATCCTCTGACTCTCCTCATCTACTTCCTAAAAGAATGTTCTGTAATTCTGAGGCTATGACCTCTAATCCTAGATTCTCCCTCGAGTGGAAACATCCTCTCCACATCCACTCTATCCAAGCCTTTCACTATTAGAATAGAAGAATAGAATAGTTTCTTTATTGTCATTGTAACATGAACCATGTACAACGAAATTGTAAAATGTCAGCCAGTCAGTGCACCATTCAAACATTTCTAAAAGCTAACGATACATACAAAGTAAAATATTAAAAAAGATAAACAACTAAAATAAATATCATAAAAATAGCACGCATAAACACCCAGCCCTACATCCTTCTGTCGATTTCATGTATGTATGTATCGCCCCTGCGTTCCTTGGCGGCTACATTTAGTGCCTTTATAGCAGTGGGGTAAAAACTGTTTTTAAGTCTGTTTGTCCTTGTCCTTGTAGATCTGTACCGTCTGCCTGACGGTAACAGTTCAAACAGGGAGTGTCCGGGGTGGGAAATGTCCTTTATAATACTCTGGGATTTATTGATGCAGCGGGAACTGTGTAAGTCCTCCAAGGTAAGGAGAGGGCATCCGACAATCCTCTGGGCGTTGTCAATGGCCCTCTGGAGCGCTTTCCTCTGAGCCGCTGTGCAGCTGGTGTACCATACGCATACACAGTATGTTAGGAGGCTCTCAATGGAGCACCGATAAAAGGACAGCAGCAGTCTCTGAGTGATGTTATTCTTCCTGAGCACCCTCAGGAAGTGCAGTCTCTGCTGGACCTTTTTCAGCAGCGCAGAGGTGTTCATGCTCCACGTCAGGTCCTCCTCAATATGGATTCCCAGGAAGCGGAAATCCGCCACCCTCTCCACACAGTATGTCTCAATGATTTTCCCCTTCATCATAGGTTAACCTACTAATTCATGGGATCATTCTTGTACACCTCCTCTGGACCCTCTCCAGAGCCAGCACATCCTTCCTCAGATATGGTGCCCAAAATTGCTCACATTATTCCAAATTTGGCCTTGTAGATCCTCAGCATTACATTCCTGGTATTGTATATAAGCCCTCTCAAAATAAATGCTAACATTGACTATGGAGATCAATATTGGAGCCATCACGATCTTACCAATGAGGGGTTAATTGACCTTTTCTTGTGCAGAAGGGAAGCTCATGTCGGCCGCTGCGGTGACGTGCAAGAACGGACACATCTGGTGGGCACTAGGCACCACACAAGAACAGACCCAGCCGCCGGCTGAGGGAAAGGACGGAACCAATGACCTCCATGAACATCTGACAGCCGGCCTAGAGCAGGGATGGACCCGGTGGCCAACGAGAACAAAGACCCAGCGAGCAGCCGGCAGCCTGGTTATGTGCTGTGATAGGGCATGGTGGGCCGCTTCCTGCAGGGGGAAGCTTGGGAGCCCCAAAGACCCCCGAGTCGAGGAGGGAGCCGATAGCGACTACAGATGGGACCGGGGTATTGCCTCCATCACCTTCAAGATTAGGCTGCAGGAGGTGCCCTCAGGAATCAGAGGTGGTCGGGCGAGGAGAGGAATGCCAGCACCAGCCTGGGGTTTACCTGGGCTTACCTGGATCGCGGGCTCTTCCAGCAAGTGGACTGGACGTTGGACTTTTGGACTTTTGGTCTTTTACTTTTTCTTTGTAAATGCACCAAAATATGGTGACTGTGTATTCATGGGATGTACAAAAGAATTGCATTGTGCTGAGCATACAATAAAGAACCTTTGCACCATTGAGCCTTTGAACCATTCTTTGTACCTTATATTCTTCTACTTCATGGAGTTTTCCAATGGCCGACTCAGCATTTTTCAGTTGCCTCTTCAATGACTATTCTTCCATCATTACCTTTGCATTAAGGTTGTTCATTGAGGATAGCAGTGTTCAATTTGAAGCACTCCATGTCTGCATGCAGAAAAGTAACAATCTAAGTCTCTAAATAGCAAGTCATACATTTGCAACATGTTCAAGATATTGACTATCTCAAACAAGAAAAAAATCCATCAATCTAGCACGACAAGAGCATTATCGTTGGTGGTCATGAGAAAGTTTAAAGATTTAGAAGTTACAAAATGGACTCAGCTGTAGATTTAGAAGCAATAAAAATGGATGCTTAACCTTTCTCCTATTACACTAGCAAGGCTACAGCATCAGAACAAAAATGTTTTTGCCCTCCTTCCATAACACTAGCGAAATAACAGCACAAATACATGAATGTTTTCCTCTAGGATATAAACATCAGGAGAATGTTCAGACATTTGGCTCCTATTCTTTACTCTATGATTGTAATGTGTGTCAACAAAAGTGCTTGATCTGCAGAAAAATAGCTTCTTCAGCATAACCATATATGGGTTAACCTTTCCTCTCTCAGAAGAACCTGTCAATCCCCACAGGCAAGAGTCTGTACAATGCTCTGTAAGATACAATATTGCTGAATTGTTGATTATTGGGGTATAAATATATGTGATTGAACATTAGCTCTGTGTATGGGGATAGAGTGAATGTATAGTCTGTACATTACATACGTAAGAGTTTACTGCCACACTCGCCTGGGCAAAGTAAAATATTTTAATGCTTTATTGATCATTTTTGTGTTGTTATCGGTTTGAAGTAAAAATGAACCTTTACAGTCCCTTGCTATCAA
This sequence comes from Amblyraja radiata, assembly GCF_010909765.2. Lineage (NCBI taxonomy): Eukaryota > Metazoa > Chordata > Chondrichthyes > Rajiformes > Rajidae > Amblyraja > Amblyraja radiata. The sequence goes on from NC_045970.1 coordinate 11,952,936, forward strand.
TCTCACAGTGGTTACTATGGACTGCAGACTTAATTGGACCAGTCACTAACAGCTGCAACATCATAAAGTACTCATGTTTCTTGCATTCAACTTTTGTAAACATTTTCTACTGCCTACAAGGCATAACTCAGGAGTTTGATGGCCTACTCTCAACTAGCATGGATGAGTGCAGCTCCAGCAATACATAAAATGTTTGCCATCATCTAGCACGCAGCAGCCTCTTGATAGATAACACAAAACACACCTCATTTTAAGTATGCATTACCTCTATTATCAACATACCATGGCGGAGGTATTTATCATCTACAATATATTGCAGTTGTTCACCTAGAGTACTTCAACTCCACCTTCCGAAAACCCTCTACCCCCATCCTGACCTCTACCAAAAGAAAAACTCGGGAAAACAGGAATTAGAGAACACCATCACCTGAAGTGCATAGGAAGGAACTGCAGATGCTGGTTTACACTGAAGATAGACACAAAATGCTGGAGTAACTCACCCATTCTTTCTATGCAGAGATGCTCCCTGTCCCGCTGAGTTACTCCAGTATTTTGTGTCTCCCATCTCCTGTAGGTTCTACTCTAAGCAACAGTCTAACTTCACTTGGAAATATTCTTCTTGATAGAATTCTCTGAACTATTTTCACTGAGCAGTTTGGGAGTGCCATTGCCAGAAGAACAAAGAACATAATGTTTTAGAAGGCAACTTACCACTATTTTTCCAAGGTGATTAGAGTTGGGCAATTCATAAGGTTATGTCATTGGAGTGATAGGAGTAAATTTAGGTCATTCAACCTTCAAGTCTTCATGGCTGATCTATTTCTCCCACCATTCTCCTGCCTTCTCCCCATAACCTCTGACACCCGTACTAATCAATAATGCCATATAATATCCACTAACTTGGCCTTCATAGCCTTCTGTGGCGAAGAATTCCATGGATTCACCACCCTCTGACTAAATAATTTTCTCCTCGCCTCCTTCCTAAAAGATTATTCTTCAATTCTGAGGCTATGGCCTCTAGTCCTGGACTCTCCCACTGATGGAAACTTCCTCTCCACATTCACTCTATCCAAACCTTTCACTACTCTGTATGTTTCAATGAGGTCCCCTCATTCTTCTGAACTCCAGCGAGTACAGGCCCAGTTAATATTGAATTTCATAGCAGGATCGTCATCCTATAAATATATACATTTATAAAAGGGAGTATGAAGCCTCGGGACTGAAAAATTAAAAGGTTAATTAGAAGTGAGCTTAATTAAAAGCCACAGTTATGGACATACCAATAATGCAAGCATAGAGTAGTAGCAAGCATCCCTGTGTTTCGCAATCAGCTCATCGTGCATCAGTTAACACAATACATCATTCCGCAAGGGAGATTTGTATGCCATTGAAACTTGCTCAAGTTTTTGAAGTGATGGGGCTAAATAATTTATAGGTGCAGGATGTAGGATTAAAGCTTGAAATAATGCTAATCAGACCAGGGTGCAGTTGAGCGGAGGAATGACAGAACAGATGTCCTTATTGTTCATATCGATAGAGCTTCTTGAAAGGATGTATCAAATATATCAACTGACGCCAAGCCAAGATTCATGATGATCAAATCACAAATCGTTCAAGAAAGAGGGAGACAAGGTAGAGAAGGGGAGAGAACCGGAACCACATTTTTCCAGCCACCTCCGGTTGTCATAGTGATGGACATGACATTCGAAAGCTATCAAAACCTCTGATGGAGTCAGTGACAGGAGTTACTCAGTAAAGTCCAAATCAGTTATGATCAAATCTTTTGCAATTAAGACAATAATTTGCCTTCCTTTTAGCTGACAAAGTGGATATCCGCATTTATCCATTGTACTGTGCTATACATAGGCGCACTAACTTAACCTGTCCAAGCTTCTTTTTATTCCTCTCGTGGCTTACACTCCCACACATCATGCACAAATCAGTTCACATAATATTTAATTCTTTCACATAAATCACCAGAATATATGATGAATGGGGTCCATGTACAGAACACAGCAACAGTCCACTAATAATTGATTGCCACTTGGAAAAAAGGCACATTTATTCCAACTTTTGTTTTTGTGTTGCCTTAGTTCTCTACCCATATCTTTTAATTTTGTACACTATTCTCTGATGTTGAACCTGGTTGAACGATTTCTGAAAGCTCAAAATGCTCCATACCCATTGGTTCTCCCTCACCTATAGGAATGTTTATAACCTCAAAATGCTCCCTTTAATTTGTCCCACATGATTTCTCTTTTGTAAATCCACACTGAATTTGACCAGCAGTTTAGTGATACAGTGTGGAAACAGGCCCATCGGCCACCGAGTCCGCACCGACCAGTGATCCCCTCACACTAACACTATCCTACACATACTAGGGACAATTTACACATACACATAGCTAATTAGCCTACAAGTCTTTGGAGTGTGGGAGGAAACCGAACATCTCTGAGAAAACCCATGTAAGTCACGAGGAGAATGTACAAACTCCTTACAGACAAGCAGTGGTCAGGATCAAGCCGGCGGTCTCTGGTGCTGTAAGGCAATAGCTCTACCACTACGCCACCATGCTGCCATGCTCTTCTCGACTTACACGTATAACTGTGTGGCTAAAAACAGCTCCAATGCCATTACGGATAGAATTTGCTGTACGTCACAGGCAATACTTGCTATTGCACCCATATCTGACAGCATCTGGTATGTGCAGAGACTTGAGGTTAAGACATAGTCCTTAGACAGCATAAATCCCCTAAATCTCCATAGTACCAAACAATTGTTGAATTCCAGTATCAGAAGATATAAAATAATCAGCAACTAATTTTCAAATAGTTGATGCTCCATTTAAACGAAGCTGTTGGTGATGGGGAAAACATTCCAGCTGCAGGCATGTGTTCAGATGTTTATGGTCGAGTGAGTGTTAACTGGAGTGTTGACATCCAATATGGCAAATGCAATATCAATCAGTGTTACATTGGGATGGGTAGTCATACTGTGCCCACTTGGCAACCCTCTAATGGGAGCTAGTCATGTAAACAACTTGCTCTCTTAAATATATGTCTTGAAGAAGATGGCCGACGGTTGATCACGGTCACGTTCTCGCGCCTGGCGGCAAATTCAAACTTGCGTCCTTAGTGCCCGAGAAAAAAACAAAAAACTTACTAACCCCTGCGAGGAGCGGGCAAATGTTACCTCGATGTTGCTGCAGGAAGAAAACCCTGGTCCTTAACGACAGCGCAGTGCCGGGAGAGAGTCGCAGTCCAGGCCCGGTGGAAGGGGCACCAAGTTCAGCGGGCGGTGAGCAGCCGGAGCTGGGGTCCGAGACGGGCCCGACCTGGGCCGGGGGGCAGTGGTGCTTGGAGTCGGGCAGCAGAGCCCGGAGCTGGGAACAGCGGAGACCCAGAGCGTGGAGCAGTGAAGACCCGGAGCTTGGAGCCGGGCAGCAGGCAGCAGGCGGTAGAGCTTGGTGCCGGGCAAGAGGCAACGGGGCAGCTGGTGCATCGGCCACGGGCAGCAGGCAGGCGAAGATGGCGGGCATTGCACCTCGGCTTGGTAGGTCTAGAGTGAAGCCTGAGATCTACAAGACTGTTGACGGTAAGGTTATTGTTGAGGACGAGTTACTTAATTTTCTAACTGTAAAGATTAAGACATTAAGCCAGGATGAGATCGTCCTTCTGGCGGCAAACACCTTTGATTCTGAGTGGATAGAGTCCTCGAAGAAAGTTCTGTTTGAACTCTGCCCCACTACACAGCGGAATGTTTCCCATAAAGGGGCACAGAAAGACGTTAACAACATAAAGAGTTGCCTTAAAGTAATGAATGAGTGTGGGGAGAATACTCCCAGATTTGTCTCTCACTACTTGGATGAACTGCTGCCGGTGACATTTTCTAACATGGATGTCTCGAGCCTACTTGGGAGAATGGAGCAGCTGTACGCTGAGGTCTGTTCAATGAAGCACATCATGCAGCTACAGGCTGATGTAAGCGAAGATTTTCGTGCCATCACAGTGGAAATTGATCGGCGAGTGGGTGCATTGGAGCGCACCTTGATCACTACTCCAGTGTGTGCATTGGAGCGCACCACTGACCTGACTCAGGGCGGTGGTCCGGATGCGTTGGCGGCGTTGGATGGAGCCATTGGCGTGGCAGATACAGCACTGGGAGCTGCACTGGCAGGAGCCTCTGGCTTAGTTGTCGGAGTGAGGGCTGCGGTGGAGGGCCTTGCATTAAACGTGGAGAATAGTCCCAGTGGTCTAACGTTGCAAGACTCTCCAAAGTGGAGTCATGTTGTGAAAAAGGGTCGACGTCATGCTCCAGACAACACTGTTGGTAAGCCAAAATTGTCCACCGCGCAGAGGAAGAAATCCAGTAACGCTGTGCCTATTATTGGTACCGGAGCTGTGGGCAACATCAAAATGATTAAGACTAAGCTGGTGAGTGTTTTTGCCTCCAAGTTTTCACCGGATCTAGATGTCAGAACTTTATCTGTCCATCTTAATGAAAAACTTGGCCGTGAGGTTACCTGTCAAAAGATTGACACTGTACACAGTAGATACAGTTCATTTAAAGTATCTGCGGAATGCAATGAGGTTGACGAAATGTACAAACCGGAGCTCTGGCCAGAAGGGGCATTTGTCCGGCGTTATTACGAGCCGCGCAGGGTTGGAGTCATCGGATCAAGCACCGCGCCTGCCGCGGGGGGAATGAGTATACCTGCTGGTGCTAGGGGCACTCACTAGTCTCGCTAAATGAACATTCGAGCACTATCGTACAATTGTCGTGGCCTGCGTTTGGGCCAGAGCGCAGGGGATAAAGCTCGCCGCTCAGTTGTTGACAACCTCCTGGAGAACTGTGACATACTATGTATGCAAGAGACATTCTTAGCGAAGCAAGACTTGGACAAACTCAATTCTCTCAATGACAACTTTCATGGAGCTGGGGAATCTACAACTGACCTTGGCATGGGAATAGTCAGAGGTAGGATACCAGGTGGTGTGGCTATTCTATGGAACAAGAAGCTTGACTCATCAGTAAATGTGATTCGGCTTGATGTTGACTGGTGCATTGCCATACACTTTACTCACAACGACAAGGAATTTGTTATCCTGAATGTATATACACCCTATGAATGCCATCAGAATGAGGATGAATATTTAAATAGACTTGATTTCATCTATTCTTTCATTCAAAACAATAATTATTGTAGTGTATATGTCATTGGGGATATGAATGCAGATATCTCAGATAGGAACTCATTATTTGCCAATCATATGGCTCAGTTCTGTCAAGATAATAATTTAATATTGTCAAGCAAAGTGCTTTTACCTACAGATAGCTACACTTATATTAGTGAGGCCTGGCACACCACATCATGGCTGGACCACTGTATTAGTACAGCTGATGCACATGCCTCATAGGGGTGTATGAGCATTCTGTACGGGGCAGCAATGACTGATCATATACCTGTTGCTATGACAATAAATGTTGAACACATACCTGTGGTATCCAGAGATAGAAATAGCTTTAATACAGAAAAACTGGACTGGTCAACGCTTACAAAGGAAGACATCCTAGCCTATTATGCCCATACAGATAAATCCTTAAGCAATATTCATCTACCTAAAGATGCAATAATATGTAGCAATGTTAATTGTAAAGATATGAAGCATAGGAGAGATATCTGCTCCATGTATAATGATATAGTAAGCGCCGTATATGTAGGCAGTAAGCCCTACTGCAAGCATAAAAATAAGACACATAACATCAGACCTGGCTGGAATAGGTGTGTAGCTGAGTATCATACTGAAGCCCGTGAAGCCACAAAATCATGGGCTATGGCAGGTAGATCCAGACAGGGGCCTGTGTTTGAGCACAAGAAGCTCACTAATGCAAGGTATAAGTATGCTGTTCACTTCATCTGTAAAAATGAGCAAGCTATGAGGGCTGATTCCATGGCTAAGAAGCTGCTAAGTAACAATGGTACAGATTTTTGGAAGGAAGTGAGAGCTCTTAACAGTTGCAAAACATCTCTACCATGTACTGTAGTTGGAATCTCCGGAACAGCTAATATCGCGGAGTTATGGCGACAACATGATAGCACTTTATTCAACTGTGTCCAAGGTGACTTGTATAGGGTGGACAATATTGAGAGTAATGACTCGATGGTGATTATGTCACATGAGGTGTATCATGCCATGAACAAGCTGTCCAACAACAAAGCAAGTGGCTTGGATCATATCTCTGCTGAACATCTTAAGTATGTGAGTATGAGGATAGCTCCTCTCCTAGCTATTTGTTTTACTGACTTTATGATTCATGGCTTGTTACCAGACTCAATGTTGTCTGTCCTGTTAGTGCTGGTCATTAAGGACAAAGCTGGTAAAGTAGGCAGCCTAAATAATTACAGGCCCATAACTTTAGCCAGCATATTGTCAAAGGTTTTAGAAAGTGTTCTGCTGGATAGAATAAATGAGTTTGTTAACTCCACAGATAACCAGTTTGGCTTTAAAGCTAAACATGGCACTGACTTATGCATATAGGCCCTAAAGGAGATTGTAAACAAATATAGAGGCAAAAACTCTTCAATCCTTATGTGCTTTATTGATGCTTCCAAAGCCTTTGTTAATCACTGAAAGCTGTTTGGTAAAATGAGTCAAAGAGGGGTGCCTGAATACATTGTTAGAATTCTGGCCTACTGGTATGCCCACCAGACTATGCAAATAAAATGGGGCAATAGGGTCTCAGCCCCATTTGGGGTTAGCAATGGCGTTAGACAAGGGGGAATTTTGTCCCCGGTCCTTTTTAATCTATATATTGATGATCTGTCTAAACAATTGAAAGCCTGTAACACTGGGTGCGTGATTGGTAATATTTTAGTGAACCATATTATGTATGCAGATGATCTTGTGGTCTTTAGTCCATCTAGCGCTGGTCTCCAGCAGCTCCTTACTATATGTTCCGTGTATGGTGTGGAACATGACATTAAATATAATGCTAGTAAGAGTCCTATTATGGTCTGTAGAACCAAAGAGGCTAAATGCCTAAAATATCCTGTTTTTAAATTGTCTGACAACAGTCTTAGTGTCTGTAGTAAGATAAAATATCTAGGGCATATTCTTACAGAACAAATGACAGATGATGAGGATATTTATAGGCAACGACGCATGCTGTATGTACAGGCAAATATCCTCTTGCGTAAATTTGGTGCGTGTGCAGATGTGGTGAAGGTGTCGCTATTTAGAGCATACTGCACACCCCTCTACACTGCACACCTGTGGTCGAACTATTTAAAGACAAGTATGCAGAGACTAAAGGTGGCATATAACGATGCCATGAGAACACTGCTAAGGCAACCTAGATGGTGTAGTGCCGGTAATATGTTTGTGGCTGCTGGAGTCAGTACTTTAGAAGCTATCCAAAGACACCACATGTATAAATTCATTTGCAGGATAAATGACTCTAAAAATGTGCTTATTGTGGCCTTGACAAACATAAGGGTTAGCACTACACGCTATGAATCCCAGTTGTGGAGACACTGGTATCGTTGTCTCGTTGTAGGACATTGATCATCTTTTAATCTGGATTTTTAACTTAAGTATTGTGGGTTTTTGTTAAATATAAATTATGATGTTTTTATGTGATATACCATGATTTTACATATATTTATGATATTTGATATGCAATGCATTTTTTATGTAATGTTGCCCCTTGTCTGGACCTTGAGTCCGTAATAAAGTTTATTATTATTATTATTATAAAAGCCAACTCATCTTGTACCATATGTTCAAAGATGTGCTGCCCAAAACTGCTTGGAAAGAAAACATTTTCTGCTGATGGAATGTAGCAGTTCATAACAATGTACTGCTTTGTGAGAGGGACATGAGAGACACATTCAAAGAAGCAAATAAATATTACCCACACATTCTCTACAAAGTTGGATCCATATTATTGCATGTTTGTTTGTCTCTTTTTCACATTATCTATAATTGCAAATAATCATAGATGACGTCAAAGGGAAAAACAATGTCCAAATCTTCTTGCATTGAAGCAAGTGATATTGTTTGTCACACATTGTTTGTCACACAGTTAGATGAATAATGCCAAGTTATATCTGGTTCCATATGTGTCAGACACATTTTCCTTTGCTCCTCAAGCAAATACCATGCAGCAAGGGAAAACTGTGTAAAGTCATTATCTCTCATTTCATATTGTCCTTAAGACTTGCGTTCTTTTAATGTAATTACAGAACTTGGGAAGGTTTCTGCTCTTTGAAGTTTATAATGGCTTTTAAGTAAATTCATAACCGAAATATGGAAATTATATTTCAATGTATTTAAAAAAATACATGCAATACCTGTAACAAATTCGGCATGACCTAAAAAATTAATTTAGCATCTATTGAAAAGGTGTCTTCTTTGATTAAAATGAAAGACATGCAGTCATGCATCGTAATATTTTTTTTTTTTTTTTTTTTTTTTAATTTTTTTTTTTTTTATAGAAAGCGAGAAAAAGAGAGGGTAGAAAGTTACAAATAAAAAAGAAAGCAAAAAAAACAAAAAAAACAAGAAACAACACAACAGAAAAACAAGGGAGGTGGAATGGGTTACCTGTAATACATCAATGGAGATAGGTTCGTAGGTTATAAAGTATAGAGTATAGTTTTTCATCTGTTCCTGAGTTCAAGTTTCAGTTGGGTCCTCGTGCTGTGCCAATCTATCCCTTCAGATAGTTAATGAATGGAGCCCAAATTTTATGGAAAAGATCTTGTTTGTCCATTAAGACAAGTCTAATTCTTTCTAAGTATAGGGTCTCCGACATTTCCGTAATCCACATTTTAATTGTGGGGGTTGTAGGGCCTTTCCAAAATTTTAATATTAATTTTTTTCCGGTTATTATACTGTAATTGAGGAAGTTTCTTTGGTTTGTTGTGAGTGTTAAGCTTTGTTCTGATATTCCAAGTATTATTAATTTTGTGTCTGGGTCCAGTTTTGTATTAATAACTTCTGAAGTTATTTCAAAAATATCTGTCCAGAAATGTTTAAGTTTTATACAGTTTGCAAACGTATGTGTTAAATTAGCCTCTAAATGTAGACATTTATCACAAATAGGAGAGATTTGTGGGAAGATTCTATTTAGTTTTATTTTAGAGAAGTGTAGTCTATGTAAGACCTTGAATTGTATTAAAGTATGTCTGGCATTTAATAATAATAATAATAATAATAATAATATATCTTTTATTGTCATTGCACGTCAGTGCAACGAGATTTAGTGTGCAGCTCCACTGATGTCCAGGAAAGGTAAATAAATACAATACATAAATAAACAAGCTGAATTGATTGACGTGACCATCTGAGGGAGACTGTCCAAAGGGAGTGGGTGGTGGGGGGGCACTCATTAGGGCCGGTTCAGAGCCGCTATAGCTCTTGGGATGAAACTGTTCCTGAGTCTGGAGGTTCGGGCGTAGAAGGCCTTGTAACGTCTGCCGGAGGGAAGTAGTTGAAACAGACCGTGGCAGGGGTGTGATGAGTCCTTATGGATGCTGAGGGCCTTCCTGAGGCACCGCGTGTGGTAGATGCCCTCCAAGGCTGGTAGCTCTGTCCCGATGATCCTCTGCGCTCTGTTGACGACGCGCTGAAGAGCTCTCCTCTCCGCCTCCGTGCAGCTGAGATACCACACAGAGATGCCATACGTTAGTATGCTCTCTGTGGTGCAGCGGTAGAACGTTGTCAGCAGCTGTTGGGGCAGACCAGTCTTTTTTAATGTCCTCAGGAAGAACAGTCGTTGCTGTGCCTTCTTGACCAGCGCGGCGGTGTTTGTGGACCATGTGAGGTCTTCTGAAATGTGAGTGCCCAGAAACTTAAAGCTGGACACTCTCTCCACACTTTCCCCATAAATGGAGATTGGGTCGTATTCTCCAGAATGGGACCTCCTGAAGTCAATGATCAGCTCCTTGGTCTTGGAGGTGTTTAGTGCCAAGTTGTTATTGGCGCACCAGTCCGCCAGGTTCTGCACCTCCGCTCTGTATTTTGTTTCATCACCGTTGGTGATCAGCCCAATCACTGTTGTGTCGTCTGCAAACTTCACAATGGTGTTGGTGTCGAATGCAGGGACACAGTCGTGAGTGAAGAGGGAGTAGAGCATGGGGCTTAGTACACAACCCTGTGGTGTGCCGGTGCTCAGGGTGATGGTGGAGGACAGGTGCGGGCCCAGTCTCACTGCCTGCGGTCGCTCCGTGAGAAAGTTCAGGATCCAAGCGCATATCGGTGAGCTGAGGCCTAGCTGGTGGAGTTTGGTGGTGAGCTTGGTGGGGATGACCGTATTGAATGCAGAGCTATAGTCAATGAAGAGCATCCTCACATACGTGCCCTGTCTGTCCAGGTGAGTCAGGACAGTGTGAAGGGCCAGAGAGATGGCATCCTCTGTCGATCTATTTGCCCTGTATGCAAATTGATGGGAGTCCAGTGAGGCAGGGATGCTGGATTTAATATGGGAGAGGACCAGCCTTTCGAAGCACTTCATGGGGATTGGAGTCAGTGCAACCGGCCGGTAGTCGTTGAGGTTGGTGATTTTGGACTTTTTCGGCACCGGCACTATGGTGGCTGTTTTCAGGCACTTGGGGACCGTTGCCAGAGATAGAGAGAGATTGAAGATTCTCGTGAATACCTCCGCCAGCTGTCCAGCACAGTCCTTTAGTACCCTTCCCTGTACACCATCCGGGCCTGCAGCCTTGCGTGGATTGATCCTACGCAGAGCGCACTGTACCTCCTGAGTGCTCAGTGTTAAGGCCTGTCCCTCCGCTATGGCCGGGGTTATTTCACACCTGATGGTGTTGCCAGTATCGAACCGGGCAAAGAAGGTTTTCTACACAATGAACATTGATGTATTTGTTGTAAACTTTCGTCCCACATATCTTTCGTGATAGGGTGACCTATTTCATTTTCCCATTTGTATCTATATGGTTCGGTCGGTGGTACCTCGTTATTTAGTAAGGTGTTATAAATATAAGCTATTAGTTTTTCAGTATTAGGATGCTTGTTCAGACATTCATCAAGAATTTCTGATTCCCTATTCCTGTAAACTTGTGTATTAGATTTAACATAATCTCTAATTTGTAGATATCTGAAGAAATTATTTGAGTGCAGTCCATAATTCAGTTGTAACTCTTGAAATGAAAGAAAAGTACCTTTCCCATAAAGATGTCCTATATTTTTGATTCCATGATTTTTCCATTGTGTGAAACCTTTGTCCATAAAGGATGATTTGAATAAAGGATTATTTACAATGGGTAGGCAGAGTGGTATATTATTCAATTTTAAATCTTTTTTTATTTGTTTTCAAATTCGTATTCCACTATGTATTATGGGGTTTTCTTTATAGGTTTTTTTGTGCAGTTTTGTGGGGATGCATCGTAATATTTAATCAGTAATGAGAAATGTATGGAAGATAATCTGACGCTTGATATTGGTAAGTATAAATTAAATATTGAAACCGGGTGCTTGGAAGAAAAAGATTCAGTACAAACAAAATTGATGTCTTAAGGGAATTCCACCTTATCTAATCTAGATTTCAGCCGGACTTTTGCAAACTATGCAGAGTTTCTTATAAATATATGTCAATGCTTTCAATCTGTGAAATTTTAAACACTGACTGTGTTCTGTTGAAAAAAATGTGAAAGTTTCAATTTAGACATGTGGTAAGTGGATATGTAAGCAATCAGAGCTAGACACAAAATGCTAGAGTAACTCAGCGGGATAATTTTTTTTTACCTTTGATTTAAACCAACATCTGCAGTTCTTTTCTACACATAAGTAATTAAAGCATTGCTGACACGAGTAGCATCATCAAACAATGGCTTCCCTTCCTAAAGGCTTTATCAGCGACAATAATTTAGCAACGTGAGCTATGCATCGATGTTGTGCATATCAGAAATTAATGAATGTTGTGTAAGGGCCCAAAACAGAGCTTATATTAATATCCTAGGTCTACAATTTCCATTATTGTACAAAACTGTATTTGCAGAATTTAGTGGCCCATAGAAAACGTGGTGCATACTTGGTCATTTCCCAACATTCTTTCGATTTTCAATCAGTATCTATGGACTGACATATGGCTAATGTAACACCACTATTTAAATGTTTGCTGGATATTGGTTGTGGGGACAATGCTAGAGTCCATTATTAATGATGTAATAGCTGAGCTTTTGGAAAACATTAGACAGGCAGCATCTCTGGAGTGAAGGAATGGGTGATATTTTGGGTTGAGACCCTTCGTCAGACCCCCTTTCATTGGTTCTTAAGAAGAGGCTCGACCCAAATCATCACCCATTTCTTCTCTCCAGAGATGCTGCCTGTCCCACTGAGTTACTCCATTTTGTGTGATGCATTTCGGAAAACTTTTAACAGTTTCTCATAAGAGAATAGGTAGAAAATTGGTTGGCAGACAGAAAACAAAAGTTGGAATAAATGGGCCTTTTTTCCAAGTGGCAATCAACGATTAGTAAATACTGCAGGGTTCAGTGCTTGGACTCCATCTATTCACCACCTTTATTGATGATCCAGGTGAAAGAATGAAATATAATTTGAACACATTTGTTGATGACAAAATGGGTGAAACTATGAACCATGAGAAGGATGAGATGCTTGGTAGGTGGTGTAAGTTATTTGGGCAACTCCTCCAAAATCATGGAAGAAATTGGATAAGGACATGGATATTTTAAAAAGACAGATTTGCTGGCTGCAACGGAAACCCCCCCCCCCCCAATCCACAGAAATAATCAATTTCAAGTTTCAAACCCGTCTGGCCTGTGGACTTGGACATCACACAATGGTGTGAACAGGAAAGGCTGAGACGGAGATAACGAGATTATCTTGGATACACAAAGGAAGGAACCAAGCCTCAGCAGACGCTGGTAAACAGGCCAGCACAAGCACAATCACCATCGGGGATGATAACGATCAGGCTGAGGGATCATGACATCAGCAAACCCCTTATCATCGGAAACCTATTGTTCATGCCAGATCGAAACTGGGAAACATCAAAAGAACCCCTTCTATCCAGAGGACCACCTGGGGGTTTCAAAGGAAGCTCAGGTATAAAAGCCGAAGTCAAGCCAGAACTCTCTCTCTCTTCCTGCTCTTCCTGTTCTGCTGGACAGCTCGTGGGCCTGCATCGACTTAGCTGTGAGTATCCTGGTGACCTGGTGAACTTCCCGAAATAGGATAGAGGTCGAGGGGGAGTAAAATTGTGTTAAAAGTAAGTTTTACGACGTGCCCGATAGTCTTCTGTCCATAGTCTTAGTTTAAAGCATAAGTTTAGCCACGCATTATGTAGTGTTGGTGAGATTCGATTTCTCATTGTTTAATAAAGCCTGTAATTTAGACTTGCTTTGAGTCCATCTTGGTTTCTGTTTTCTCTCATCAGCACACTCTGGTCAATTCAACCTTTTTTATCATATCCCACCATAATTCCGAGGTCTAGAACCTAGGGGAATCCCTTTTGTGGAGTAAAGGGAAATGCAAAACCCCTACAGAATGGCGACCGCGGCAGGACCTCGGTGGTTTGGGATATATGATTTGCCAGAGGGGGTGAGAGAACGTAGCAAGATGGAGGAGAGAATCTCCTCTTATCTGTTTAAAAAGATCAATCTCACCAAACAATGGGTGATAGCACTGTTGAGAGCAGAGCAGCCTGCAGCAGCTGCTGCTCAATGGACGGAAAGCAAAGCGTATAATAAAGGGCAGGAAAAGGCAGTTTGGCTAGCGTGCCTATCACAGCAGGTAGCAAAAATGCAGAGACAGGTAGATAGACTGGAAGAGCAACTGAGAGAAGCTAGGGCCAGCGCTGAAGAAAGCGCTAGAGAAGGGGAAGGGCTATCTGAGGAATGCAGTAAAGCCAGGCAGTGTATCTTGCAGGCGAGGGAGTCCCACAGAAATGCCCAGGAATTCCTCCAATGCCAGGTGGTAGAGGCAAAGGAGAGGGAACGGAACGCCCAGGAACTCCTGCCTCAGAGTACACAGAAGTGCAGGGAGCTGGAGGGAAAGTTCCAGGATATACAAGCAGCATACAGGGTGGCCCGTAGCGAGCTAGGCGATAGTGATCACGGGCCTTGCCAGGCGAGGATAGCGCAGCTGGAGGAGACTCTGTCCAAGACTAGGGGACGGGTTCACCTGGTAGGACCAGGGGGGTCCCCCGGGGGCAGAGGGCTTCCCTCAGCAGATGATTCCCCAGGGGTAATGGCGAGTTCTCACGGTGCGACCTGAAGCAAGATGTCACCCGAGTGAAGTGGTCGTGGTCCAGCACGAGTTCCGCACGATAAAGTGTTCCCACGATAAAGAGTTCCCACGGTACTCGGCAATTCTGTCATTTGTGCGACTGACTTGTCCGTCTCCCGATCTTTCCCGTTAATCGTGAATGAACATCGTGGACTGTAGTGTAGTTAATCACGTGGCACAAATGATGTCACTTTTTTTTCACACGCTATATAAATATCCTCCGTTCGTAGAATTGTCTCATTTGCAGACATGCCTATACAAAGTTGGTTCGAGTACAGGCTGGTTGTTATTTTCATTGACGTGCTGTATGCATTAGCGCAACATGAGCATCGAAAACGCTTGCGTGAAGGCAGAAGGGTGAGATTAATTAAAAAGATAATTAAGAGGAAGTCTCACTGGGTTAAGCCCATGTTTCAACGGAGACCTCAATTAGGACAATATGAGCAACTGCTTAATGTGCTGTGCGAAGAGGATAAAAGTGCATTCAAAAACTTTGTCAGAATTTCACCCGAGCTCTTTAATGAGTTAAAGAATAATTTGGGACCTCTGCTGAAGAAGACTGACACTGTAATGAGAAAGGCACTGGAACCAGGGTTGCGCATAGCAATCACCCTCCGCTACTTGGCCTCAGGCGATTCTTATAAAAGTCTGTCTTACAACTTTCTTGTCGCCACCAACAGCATCTGTGGTATTGTCAGAGAAACCTGTGAGGCGATCATCCAATTTTATTCAGCTGAAGTGATGGAATGCCCCAGTACACCAGATGCGTGGAAGAAAGTTGCACTGGGGTTTGAAAACAGGTGGAACTTTGCTCACACATGTGGGGCTTTGGATGGCAAGCATGTGGCAATTCGTAAACCACCCGGAGGTGGCTCAAATTATTTCAATTACAAGAAATTCCACTCAATTGTACTCATGGCGGTGGTTGATTATAACTACAACTTCCTGTATGTGGATGTGGGCACACCTGGAAGTGTTGGTGATGGCCGGATTTGGAAAGAAACCTGGCTTGGAAATAAAATGGAAGGTGGAACAGCAGGCATGCCTGATCCAGAACCACTGTCAGGAGAAGACAGCCCGGACATCCCATATGCGATGGTTGCTGACGAAGCCTTTGCATTACGGCCCTGGATTATGAAGCCATATCCACAGAGGAATCTAACTAGGGAACAGAGGATCTTCAATTACAGGCTGTCAAGGGCCAGGAGGGTAGTAGAAAATTCTTTTGGCATCTTGGCAAACAGATTTAGATGCTTGCTCAAGACAATGGAGCAGAAGCCCAAGAATGTGGAGAGTATAGTATATGCAGCATGTGTTCTGCACAACCTGATCCGAATGAGAGGTGCAGCTGCTGGATCAGCAACATCCATCCAGGACGGTGACCTAGTGGACAGTGACACAGGGGAAGTAACACTAGGTGCTTGGAGAAGTGGTGCAAACAAGTTGAAAATGGTCTCACTGCAGCGTTTGAAAGGTAACTCGGGCATATCCTGTGTGAAAGAGCAAAGAAACCATCTCTGCGCTTACTACAATTCACAATTGGGGAGTGTGCCGTGGCAGGACAGCATTATTGATGGGTAGCCGACCATGGGAACACTACTGCATGTTATAAGCTGACTTCCTAGTGTTGTCCTCTGAAAAGTGCTTCCTCTAAGATGTCCGTCCGCAAAACCTGCCGTTTAGAACATTGCATTGTCCCTTTAAATGCCTGAGTTGACGCTTGTTGCGGAGGTTGATGGATATAATGTGTTTTAAATAATCTGGCGTGCCTCATTTGTTGTATTTCGTGTTTGCGAGGCCCTTTTACAGACAAATGTTTTGTGTGATGCATCTCCTCTCAATATGTGACAGAAGTCGTCTTCTTATATTTTCAAATAGGAATAAAGACTTTGTATCACATTTACCGTGCTGATTGTCTTATTTTATTTTCTACCAAGAGGTGAAGAACACGTTTAAAAAGCTGGACATTTCAGTGTCCTGCACACTCAGAAATGTTAATGAGTCAAAATGTGAGAATATCACCTCCATTAAGGTCTTTTGTGTTTCAGCATGAGAGGGATTATAACATTAGAGACATTCGTCTTGTAGTGATGTATTAATGACGATTTGCAGACATCAAGCTGATAGTAAAAGATAAGTTTATTTTAAACAAGCAATGGCAATGACAATCAAAATGCAGAGGTAAAAGCTTTATCACACTTCAGGATATAATAAAATGTGTAGCCACCAACAAAAAGAAAATGCACAAGAGTAAAGGGCACATATATTAACATACAGACATTTACAAAGGACTACAGATGTAACACCAAATGGTGAGTGGCCAACAAATTAAATAAACGAAAACTCAAACTGTCATTTGAAACACCACAAAAAAAATCTACACACACAGATTTTTCACAGCTTCCGAGGGTTAACTGGGGTAGTTGACGTCAGCGCAGCCTGCTGCACTTTCTTGAAAAGGACTTTTTGCACGGACCTCTCCGTAAACAACAGGCAAAGGTGTATTTCGAGCAGGCTGCAGCTCTGCAAACATCAGAGGTGATGTTGAGTGTCTCTAGAAGGAAATTAAGAGGTACATGTCAAAAATTTCTCACGGACCTTACAATTGCGGGACCTTTCATTAAAATACTCTTTGAAGATCAGAGTTCTTCTTTTGAATCTCATTAACACAACTCATGAATAAGTTGTTGTCCATATGCGCATGGTAATGTTTATTTTTAAATTTATATTGCACAAAACACAATAGTTTACCTGTTCAGCACGGAATGGTGGATGTCCCCCCATTGCACGGGGCAGTCCATAGGGCCTGTCTGTGTACTTTAGAATCACAGAGTTATGTATTAGTCAATGTAAAAAAAAAACACACATTATGAATCAAGTTAGGGAAGCGCACATTTCTTTGTTAATACCTGGTCATAGAAGTGAGGCTGGCGAGGTTGAGGAACCAGTGGACGCTGCGCCTCAGGTGCACGTGCTTCCATTAACTGCACAGACAACACCAGACATTAAAACTATGTTGCTTTATGATGTGAGCAGAGACGCTGAATTAAGGGAATAAATTTAGGAATTTATCTATACCTTGTTATTTCTATAAGTCATCGCCCCATTTATCATAAGCCATGCTAAATCCCATTGACCATCACTTATTTCATCTTCGATCATTGAGTGACAGAAGTCGAATGTCCTGTGCATGAAGCCCATTGGTGTCATGCGTCCTTCCTGCAACAATCTCGAGCAGTCTCGAATACTTTTATGGAGCTGGAAATTCAGAGCGCAAATATAATAATCAGCAAAATGCTGGGTGGGTGCATTGTCCAATAAGCATCAAGTTTATATACTCACACTACTAATGCTGTCTACACCTGTCCCTTCTTCAGCACCTCTGGGTGTGGTGAGGTCGATGCTAGCACTGTGCCTACTGCGGTGCTGTTGGCTGGTGGATGGGCTCGGTGTGGAAGTCCCTTCCAGAGGATCATCCAACGCCTGTTCAATTATGTGTTTTTCCTGTAGGAATTACATGAAGTCATTTACACATGGTGTCCAGAGCCTCAAGACCTCAAATATCTTTTGTAATAAAATTACCTTGGGTGCGCTAGTCCTGGTCACTGCACGCACAATATGCCCTGATAGGAAACGCCACCTCTCCTCTATCCACCTATTCCTCTCTGTCTGTCTGTTTCCAGCTGACCCTGATCTTGTCCCAAGTGCGGTGATTTTCCCGTACATGGTCCTCTGGGTAGCGAACCATTGCAAAAGTTGGTCATCTGCATTAAAGTAGAGTGCTGGAATTAAATGGAACTTCAAGCATTGGATCTATTCCGTTAAATTAAAGTTTTGGTCAGTAAAGAGAGGCCTGTTTAAGAGCATGCCCTCCGCATTTAATGTGCTATTTATTGTTCTTCTTGGATAACAGAGCACAAGTTGGTCAATACAGATGGCCTTTTTGAAGACAAGAATTACAAGTGAAAATTGCCTGCCCTCATGCATAATTTATTTTATGGCTCTAAAAGAGATATGATTCCCACTTCAAACGAAGAGGGTGTAAAAGCTGTCTGCCACTACTTTTACATTGCAGCTGCAGGGAACAGACAGACTTATAAGATAAATTAAAGGTGACTGCAAAAACAGAACTTTTACATCTGTAGCATTGTATGTTTTAAAATCATGGATAACATTAAATTGTTCTCCTGTACATAAACTAATATATTGTTATAGTTACTCACATGAGCACCCGGGATACTCCGCAGCCTTCGTCTCCAGCAGGTTGCGCTTTCTCTCCCTATTTCTATAATCCTCTCTGGATTTGTCATAGAGAATCTCATTGAATTGGTACCACTCCACCAGTTCACCCTCTTGTTCCCTGTTGAAGTTATATGGCTTTAGCTTCTGCCATCTAACCTTTATGTTCTCGTCTGCTGAGACTATTGTGGAGGCAACAGCTACTGGGGAGGCAATCTCAAATACACCCTGATCACCTTCTCCCTGCTCCAAGGAGCCCACAGGCAGTGGTATCTCTGGCATCTCCTCTTGCCTCTCCACCTGTCTCTCTTGCTGAGTTTCCTCCTCATTTACCTGCATGGCTAAAAACTTTCCGACTTTCTTTGACCCCTTTCTTTGCGATTTTCTGAGAGGCATCTCTGCAAGTTTTACTGTGAAAAAGATTCTCAAACAATGACAATTAGGTGGGACGTCCTCGATGGACATATGGTCCATTGGCGATATTGAGACCACCTCTTTTACTCACCTTATGTCCCTTCTGTCAAGCTTCCGGGTTTACCGTTCGCAGGAGTTCCCACGGTATTCGCAAGTGTCATTACGGATATCGCACGGATATCGCACAGGCATCTGCGTCCATACAATGTTGCAACGCTGCTCAAGACACTCTTGGAGAAATTCAAAAATGTTTTAATTTTCTCCCGACCTTACCAAGTCACACGACTACCTGCCGTGTGCGCCACGGAGGTCCTCGGTGGTCCACGAATGCCGTACTGCTATCGCAGAAGGTTCCCACGATGTTAAATCTTGTTAGGTCTTGCTTCAGGTCGCACAATGAGAAAGCCCTTTAAAGGGGAAT
Organism: Amblyraja radiata; assembly: GCF_010909765.2. NCBI lineage: Eukaryota > Metazoa > Chordata > Chondrichthyes > Rajiformes > Rajidae > Amblyraja > Amblyraja radiata. Next base: position 11,972,280 of record NC_045970.1, read on the forward strand.
AGACCGCCTCCTGAGGTGCCGGGGATAGGTCCGGGTTGGCAGGTGGGGTTCGGGTTGTCCGGGGAGGGACAGGCCCAAGGAGGGGCGGGAGAGCACCCTCAGTTAGCGGCTTCCGCGCCATGTGTAGCACACCACGAGGTGGTGGGGTTACCGATCATGGTGGGAGAGCCGGGGGTAAAGGGGCAACAGCCCCGAGTAGGGCAGATGTGCCCGGTACGGCAAAGAAAATATGGTCCCCCGGTAGGGCAGGCAGACAGGGGGCCCATAGAGAGTGATATCATCATTCCCCATGGGGCACATGTGCTGAGGGGGATGGTGGCTCAGGTTCCCAAGTTAACCAGGGCGGGAGACCCGTCATTGCATTTTATGGAGGTGCAGCAGGCAGCCGACATAAACGATTGCGATGAGGTAGAACGGGTAAAGCTGCTACTGATGACCCTAGATTCATACCTATGCAAGGCGGTGACCTCCAGGGAAGTGGGAAGACCTGAAACATGGGTAGCGGCACAGACAGCGGTTCTGGAGGCCATGAGGTTGAATCAGGGTAGTCCTTTCACCAGGGTGGGGGAGACGAAGCAGCAGGTAGCTGAATGATGTGTGTATGAGGGAGCGTGTGGGATGCCTTTAGATAGGCAGAATTTAGATGGGAGAACAGCTCACTGGCTGAAGACTCTGGTGGCGAATTGCCTCCCGTGAGTTAGGGCAAGGGCCGAGCACTGGTTCGACCCAGCTGACCCAAACCTTAACGAGGCGGAGGTGATCAGGAAGCTCACCCTTGCGTATCGCAATGGGGTGAGAAGTGAGGAGGACCCCTTTAAGGGCAAGGTGCACGAAATAGTACCGGCACCACCCAAAAGGAGGCAGTGGAAACAGGAAAGCAGCCAGACCTCTTCCGAGATGAGGCTGGTGTGCTATGGGTGTGGGAAGCCCGGGCACTACAAGAGGGAGTGCAGAAACCCAAGTAGAGCAGTGGGGGATAGGACCCCGGTAACGGCCAACCCAGCCCCGGAGGTAACAATAGATGTAAGAGATCTAATTACCTATTTGCAGTCAAAGGCGGGAGGGTCCGGACAGGTAGCCATGGCAACAGGCCAGGGCACGCCCATATCCGCACCCCTGGCACCTTTATGACTGCCAGCAAAACAGCCCACATTCCTATGCCCGTTAGAGTGTGGCCCATGTGGGAGACCCTGGGTCAAGATGGAGGTCCAGGATGTGGTCGGGAGTTATCTGCTGGACATTGGTGCTTCCAGTAGCATTGTCCACACGGACAACCCCCGGACATCCCCTCTATCTAGTAGGGCGCCCTATAGTCCACGAGGCGAGGGAAATCAGAGGACGGATTGCTTGGCCAGGGAAGGAGCCAGGAGTGGGAAAGCATGGGATCCCCATGAGGAAGGACAGGTAGCTGCAGCCAGGGAGCAGCCTCGAGAAAAGGAGTCCACGGTCCAGGCACAAGACCCCATTTTAAAGGCTGCCTCAGCAGCCATTTGCAGGCAGGAGATGATAGAGGGACCGTATGGGGGTAAAGATCAAGAACAGACCCGGGTTGATGTGGAAACCGTAGGGGAGCCAGGCGAGTCCACAGGTAGTCAGCCTGAAGTAGCCGGCTGTGTTCCAGGGCGAGGACTGGAAGCAGCGGAGAAGGAGGCTGACTCCAGCCCTCCGCAGGCAGGTACCGTAGATTGCCTAAGAGAGGCAGAGCTAGCAGAAGCAGAGGAGATGGAGGTATCACCTCTGGTGTGGGAACCCCCAGTCAGACGTAGGAGTGACAGGGTCCCTAAACCCCCAGTAAGGTGGTCCCCATCCCTAATTAAACCTAGGGGTAGGGCCGGCCACAGGAGGGTCGGAAAGGAGAGTGGCCAAAACAGGGCACTAAGGAGTGCGGCTGGAGGGAGCCCAGTCTCCACAGGGAACGTAGGGGTATCTCGAAACCCCGTAGTGCAAAGGGAGGTGAGGAGCAGTCAGGCCCCTCAACAGGAGGAGTTCTGGCCTGCACGGGTGGGCCCAACAGAGGGGTGGCCCCAGCGTGACGGGACCAGTTATGAGTTGGCCACCCGGAAACGGGTGGCGTTGTATATAGCATTGGTTTGTGGGTAAGTAGATGTAGTTAGCGTAATTAGATATAAGGTTTTGTATAGCTACAGGGGAGTACAGGGACAGACAGTACGGGATCGAAGGGATGCGCTGTGGAAAAGTGGTCCATAACAAAATCAAAACCCCAAATGCCATTATTAGGCAGATAGCTCTGTGGAGGCAAGGAGGTGTTTTGCTTTGTTTTCCAGATGGGTAGCCCTGCTGTATGGATGATGGCAACGATGTGCCTCCGGACGTGCATTGCGCGTCGCGGGGTCACGGAGGAGTCCATCGGATTTGACTGAAGTGCGGTTACCCGCATGGTGCCCCCGCTAGACGGAATTATTATATCAGGCCCTGCTAAAAGACATGTTCCAGAAATTCCACAACCTGGATTTTGGGGACATAGACATAGAAGAGATGTACCGCGGGGGAGGGGATTTCACTTTGGGGTCCGGTAGGCAAAGACGAGGGGTGGTTAACGACGGGTTTACAGCATTTAACACGGGGACGTCTATTATTAATAGCATGGACAACGTAGAACTGGCCTTGCAGATCAAACAGTTGAAGGGCCAGTTACAAAAGGTTCTGGGGGAGGAAAATGCGGTGGTAGGATCGGGACTGCACGAAGAGGTGGCAATGACTCTACATCTAAAAGAAATCATAGCACAATTGGAGACACATGCAAAAACGATAAACGCTTTGATTAAAGAGGACCGGAATGCGTCCGATCAGGCTGCACAGAATGAGGTGTGTGGGCTGTATGGTGCATGGTTGTTGGGGGAGGGGAGGAGCAACCTGGAAGACCTGAGGCAAGGTCGGGTCCCCTCCTGGATAAGCAACCAGCACCTAGCAGCGCTACACGCTTATAACAGCACTTTGAGTCCTTGTCAGCTTCGTGTGGCCTCTGAGGCCTACCCGGTACCGGTGGATTGCGGAAAATCCAATCACACCATAATGGGAGTGGTCGTAAGAATCCCAGTGATGGGAACCTTGGCATGACCAGCTCCTCTGTACCGAGTGGAGAACGTGGGAGTTGTTCGTGGGGGGGTGCATATTCGCTACGGGAAGGTCCCGCCCTATGTCATAGTGAGGGAGCAAGCTGTGACAGGCATTGACCTTTTGGGTTGTCGGAGCCGGGGAGCACAGGTAATCCTGTGTCCCCAGCACATGGGCGCTGAGGCTAGGCCTCAGTGTGGGTTCAGGACTGTTGGGGCACAGCCTATAAACTGCACCATGGAGGCGATGGCGGCAGACCATGTCCCTCCACAGGTGGCGTATATAGGCTGTGGGACGTACTGTGTCACCACAAGTGCCCAGCGGTATCAGCACGGATCACAGCTGTGGTGCCCGATACCGCACAGCAGCTTCTGCTTTAAACCCAGGGCAGAAGTCCATGTGGCACAACAGCGAATATTACCCATCCCGGAACCTTCTTCGGTTCACCTCTCGGTACGATAAAATGTAACTGACTTATTTAACTATGTTGCCCATTTTGGGTATGATATTCCCCCAGTGAATTAAAAATTAAAAGAGTTGCTGGTGGCGGTCGAGTTGTCGCACAAACACTTCTTCTCCCTGGAACAAAAGACTCTGGATATCGCCAGGGAGATCGAAGAGATCAAGTCTCCAAGTTGGTGGGACCTGGAGTCCTGGATCATAGTTCCAGCATGGGTCCGCATCGTGTCCCATGTTCTGATCATCTGCCAGATGATAATTGTGCTGTATTTGCTATGCATTAATTGCAAATTTAAAAGGCGGAGGAGGATGGCCAAATTACAACAGCTGGTAAATCGAGCCGCCCGACGTCACCGTAGCAACATCCCATCACTGTAAAATGTCTGTACTCTAGTGCAATAGTTTTTGTACATATGTTGTAATCCCTGCATTTTCAGGGAATGGTCGTGAGGGTACTGTATGGTTTGTGGGATTGATGTAAAGTAAAAGGTGTATAGTGTAAGTTAAAGTGCTTCGAGGGCCTAGTTTAGCGATTAAGGGGGCTTTCGGGGTACATAATTTCACCTTCTCACCAGGAGTGTTTACAGCTCTTGAGGCTGAAGGATTGCCCACTAACTTTGTCAATCGACACGGTCCGTGCAAGCCTGGACGTGTCGTAGGGGCATGTAAGTTATTTGGGCAAATCCTCCAAAATTATGGAAGAAATTGGATAAGGACATGGATATTTTAAAAAAGACAGATTTGCTGGCTGCAACGGAAAAACCCCCCAATCCACAGAAAGAATCAATTTCAAGTTTCAAACCCGTCTGGCCTGTGGACTTGGACATCACGCAACGGTGTGAACAGGAAAGGCTGAGACGGAGATAACGAGATTCTCTTGGATACACAAAGGAAGGAACCAAGCCTCAGCAGACGCTGGTAAACAGGCCAGCACAAGCACAATCACCATCGGGGATGATAACGATCAGGCTGAGGGATCATGACATCAGCAAACCCCTTATCATCGGAAGCCTATTGTTCATGCCAGATCGAAACTGGGAAACATCAAAAGAACCCCTTCTATCCAGAGGACCACCTGGGGGTTTCAAAGGAAGCTCAGGTATAAAAGCCAAAGTCAAGCCAGAACTCTCTCTCTCTTCCTGCTCTTCCTGCTCTGCTGGACAGCTCGTGGGCCTGCATCGACTTAGCTGTGAGTATCCTGGTGACCTGGTGATCTTCCCGAAATAGGATAGAGGTCGAGGGGGAGTAAAATTGTGTTAAAAGTAAGTTTTACGACGTGCCCGATAGTCTTCTGTCCATAGTCTTAGTTTAAAGCATAAGTTTAGCCACGCATTATATAGTGTTGGTGAGATTCAATTTCTCATTGTTTAATAAAGCCTGTAATTTAGACTTGCTTTGAGTCTATCTTGGTTTCTGTTTTCTCTCATCAGCACACTCTGGTCAATTCAACCTTTTTATCATATCCCACCATAATTCCGAGGTCTAGAACCTAGGGGAATCCCTTTTGTGGAGTAAAGGGAAACGCAAAACCCCTACAGTGGGCAAAAACATGAGAGATTATAATGTGGCTAAATGTGGTTATCCACTTTGACAGCCAAACTAGGAAGGTAAATTATTATCTGAATTGCAAGAGATTTAATCACAATTTACTTGGTGTCTCCTGTCACAGATACTTCATAATGGGTATTGACAGCTTTCTAGGTCATGTCCACCATCATGACAACAGGAGGTGCTTAGACAATTGTGGTTCCTGATCTCTCCTCTTCTCTACCATGTCTACCTCCAAACATCTAAAACCTCCAAACTTATTGCTACCATTGGATGTAGTCAATGATATGCTGGTATGGCTTGAATCAGCTCTAGTTAACTTCAGATAGTTAATGACTCTCAAAATTGTATCCCTAACAACCATGTGTTTGTGATAATAAAGCACTAGCACAATTTTTTAATGCAGGTTAGTGTAGTCTATGGGTTCATTTTTGTAAAGAGCTCAAACTCACACAGGTTGAAGCACAAGCATCTTTATTGTTCAGGTCATCAACTACTAAGCAGGACATCACACGTTCACACTGCTACTCATACTGGTAGACAGTGGTAGGATCTTGCACTATCAATGTTATAATTAGGTGGGGTTATAATTACTAAGCATTCTAATCGGCTAACATGCTATAGCCAATCTACATCTCCTCTTCTATAAATGAAAAGTATATAAAGCTTTACCACCACATTGAGTAAATAAACTGTTACATGCAAATCGCCACATCTAATAATAATGGGGTTAAACATAATCGCCATATCTAACAGGTGGCTTGCTAACCCGCCCGGTCCTCATACGGTAAGGAGCTGCCTCATCAACCTTTTCCTCCGAAAAGTTGAGGGCACATTTCGGTGAGCCCAAAGGGCTGTGGGGATATACCGTGGGGGAAGACTGTCACGGGGACACCGGTGAATCGGTTACAAAAGGGAAGGGGGAACAGACCGATGCGGGGAGTGGACGGGGCTAGCAGCTGCAGGTACTGGAGCGGCTGGAACAGCGATCACTTTAAAGTTGAGTGGGGGTGCGTCAGGATCCTGAAGCGCTGGGCGCCATTCCTTCACTGGAAGGAGGTGTTGACTGTTTTGTCTGTAGATGGTACCACCAACATGGACCAGGTAGGAACGTGGTTCCTTCGCGGGGCCATGGATGAACCCCAGTTTGGTATGTCCTTTGTCTGTCTGTAGTCAGACCACTTGGCCTTGGATGAGTGGCTTAAGTGGTTTGCTGGTTTTATCATAAGTACGTTTCTGTTCGTCTCGATTGGACTGCACGTACTTTTGAACTACAGCAGGGCTGAAAACCTTGGGCTTTAAGTGATCCTGTGTCACGGGCAGCAGAGGTCGCGTTCGGCGGGACATCAAGCGCTGGGCCGGAGAGCCTAAAACATTGTCTCTCGCAATATTTCTCTAGTTCAACAGTTCTACAAGTTCAATAGTTCAAGTCCAAACTAAGTTCAAGTCTTAACTAATTCAATATATCTCCTCAGTACATCTAATACATGAAGCCAATTTTAAAATATCTTTAAAATATCTTTAAAATAAGTAACATATCTAAATCGGATTGAAATCTGGGATTTCAGCAGTTTTTTGAGAGGTATGTGAAAAGTTACAAATGATTGCGAGATAATTTGAATGTAAAAGTTTTTTTGAATATTCCAAAAATGTATTTCAATTTTGAAAATATTTCTGATATTTCCACTACCTTCACGGTTTATCATCACCATTGTTAAGACATAGTGCCTTAAAGATTGCTAACGCAACTGCAACATGCATTAACTCAGCAGTAATATGGTGTAATGTTGAGAAGTAAGGAATTATTGCAAATAAAGTTAAATCTGATCCTACCTGCAAAGGACATGGCAAACCAGAAACATGTTTAAACCGTGCAGACTGTGAAAGTCAGGGTACTGATGAAGACTTTAACACTATGTTTGAAACAGGCAGGCAGCTGAGGAAAGAACAAGTACATTAAATCTATGTGGAACTTACTGAGGAAATATTGGACTCAAAACAAGTTGAGTCACAACACCGATTAAAAGATAGACAAAAAGTGTTTGAAATATCCAAAGGACAGCTTCATTAAAGCAAAACACATTTGTAATAGAATATAAAACAATTAGTGAGTCTTGGAAAGGGCAAACAAGAATCCTGAAGGAATAGTTATACCTACAAATGAAGAACATGGTCAGCCTTGAATACAAGATTGCAGTGGTATGATTAAAATAGCTCAGGAGACTGCTCGTTACACTGTAAGATTAAGGAGACAGAGAATAACCAGGAGGAAAATAACTCATGTCAATAGGGCTACAACAGGAGGAAAATAATTCCTACAGAAAGACTCTTACAGATGGACTGTCAGCACGCAACAAAAGCTTTTCACTGTACCTTAATACACGTGACAATAAACTAAACTAAACCAAACCATTCATCGCTTTGGAATCGATGAAATTCTACAGAAGACAAATATTTTATTTAAACCTACAACATTTAAAAAAATGAAAGACTTGCATTCAATATCATTTTTTTAATGATCTCAGGATTTCACAGGGTAATGAAATACTTTTGCACTAAAAAGTGACTTTTATAACAACGTTTACTGAAACTGGTGGGGAAAACTGTAGTCAATCTTGGTCTGATGTCGGTACAAAAGGATTCACACAAAAGATTTTTACTTCCATTGTAAGAGACAAATCTAATTCTGAGGTGAATGGCTGTCAGTTAATTGAATTGTAGCAAAATCATATTCCAGCAACAATGATGTGTAAAGCACTATAATAACTGGTGGGTGTGATTTAATGTCAGGCAGGATAGGGACAAAAATGTTTTCTTTGAAAATGAATGCTGATTTATTTGCATGACAAATGATTGCTTATCAATTCCCCAATCATATTTGAATTAGTGACACGTTTGACAAGCATTTGGGATTATTTGAAATATGCCTATTGTCAATTTGCGTAGTGCACGGGTGGCACGGTGGCGCATCGGTAGAGTTGCTGCCTTCCAGCGCTTACAGCGCCAGAGACCCAGGTTCGATCCTGGCTATGGATGCCTGTCTGAAATGAGTTTGTACGTCCGAGAACATCGGTTTCCCCCCACACTCCAAAGATGTACAGGTTTGTTGGTTAATTGGCTGGTTAATCGATTTGGAATTACAATGTATGTAAAAATTGTCCCAAGTGTAGGGCAGTTGGCAGACTAGTTTTCAGGCATCTGAGAAAATGTGGCATATTCATGAGGATTCTTTTGAACTTCTACAAATGCGCTTTTAAATGCACCTCAGCCTGGTGTGGCAACTGCTCTGTTCTTGACCGCCTGAACATGCAAATACCCAGACCATCATGGGCTCGTCACTTCCTTCCATTCAGTCCATCTTCATGTGTGTTGCAGCAGGAAGTATCATTAAGGATGACTGTCAACCCAGCCATTCCTTCTTCTCTCCTTTGCCTCCTGTGTGAAGATATGGAAGCTTGAAAGCTTTGACATCCAGATTGAAGAACAACTTCTTCGCCACTGCTTTGTGACTCCTGAAACATTCGCCTCTTTCACAACACATTCCTGGAGGTGCTGCCACATATACTCCCACTCTTAATTCTACCTCATTCAATTATTTGGCAATTGTACTTAAATATTATTTTGCTATACTTGGATTTTGCATTACATTCTTGCACCTTTCTGCAGTTTCGCACGTTGTTTTATTTATTATTGTATTTATATTGTTTACTCGATCAGCTTCATGGAATCAATGAATTTCATTGCATACTAATGTGTATGGCCATAAACTAATCAAAATCTTAATAAACCTCTGAGAATTATTCCTTTTAAAACGTGCTTGCCTCTATCTCATTCTTTGTTGTGCACTTATAACCTCATGTCTTGATGTTCTAATTAACATATTACGATGATCATTTGTCATTACATTCTCAAACACTAAACTAAAAAGTAATTATTGCATTTATCTGTGTCAATGAATATGGTGTCAACATCATTACTTTCTGTTAATAAGAATGACTCAACACTCTTGCCATCAATCTGGTAAATTTATGCTGTATGCAATCAACTATAGGTGTTAAGTGCAATCAACCAAGGTGGGTATATAAAGTAGAGAAACTGATGCGTTTATTGAATGAGGGTTATATTTCATTGACAAAGACTGGCCAAGATCTGTTCCCATTTCTATTAAAAAAAACACAATAAATTTACACTGAATGTGGGGGAGTCTAGGACTAGAGGTCATAGCCTCAGAATAAAAGGACATTGGTTTCAGTAGGAGATCAGGATGAACTCATTTAGTCAGAGGGTGGTGAATCTATGGAATTCTTGGCCACAGAAGGCTGTGGAGGCCAAGTCAGTGGATATTTTTAAGGCAGAGATAAATACATTCTTAATTATTACAGGTATCAGGGGTTATGGTGAGAATGGGGTTAGGAGGGAGAGATAGATCAGCCATGATTGAATGGTGGAGTAGACTTGATGGGCCAAATGGTCTCATTCTGCTCCTATCACTTATGACCTTATGACTTTGCCGAGCATATATTTATTATTTCGTCCAGCTTTTGTACTCGTTAACCTACAATATTTTTGTAATGGTACTGCATCCCCTCTACGAATGGAAAATTAATTGCAGATTGGCAAAATACTTTACTGATCGTTAATGTTCTCTCCATAGATGTAATTGATTTCCTCCCTGTGTCTCACAACATGGATCTCCATTCCCATACTTCTGCTTCCATCTTTGGAACGTTGCAGTATTCCAAATAAGCATTACCTTCAGGAAGAATGTGTCACCTTTTCCCTGAACAACCTTCAACTTTCCTTCAACTTTATGTTCTGAACAATTGCTTTGGAACTTTAAGTACCAAGCTATCCTCACATCAGTCTGAAGAAGGGTCTCGACCCGAAACGTCACCCATTCCTTCTCTCCAGAGATGCTGCCTGTCCCGCTGTTACTCCAGCATTTTGTGCCTACCTGCCCACTATCTTGTGGTGTGACATACACAACTTCTACTTCATCTGCTCCAACTTGGATTGGTTCTTTACTTATTTCTTATGCTCTCCCGCCAAATTACTTTGAAGCTCCTTTTATCTCTGGACACCATTTTCGCAGACTGAGATTTTGTCTGTATTTCAAAGGACAGCTTTTCATATTTTGCCAATTTAAAAAACATTTCAGTTAAATAACTTTCAAAAAGTAATTATTCCACAATATTACTTCAATCAAAATCACAAGAGATACAGGTTAACTGTGTATGTATAACTGTTTATAGCCCTAGCTGTGCCTGCCTCTTTGTAGGGCACGTCGAACAATCACTGTTCCAGGCGTACACTGGCTCCATCCCCGAACTCTACCTCCACTACATTGACGACTGCATTGGTGTTACCTCCTGCACCCATGCAGAACTCACTGACTTCATCCACTTCACCACTAATTTCAATCCGGCACTCAAATTCACCTGGATCATTTCCAACATCTCCCTACCGTTTCTAGATCTCACCGTCTCCATCACATGAAACAGACTATTGAGCGACATCTGCTACAAACCCACTGACTCCCATAGCTATCTTGACGACACTTCTTCCCACCTTGCTTGCTGTAAAGGCGCTATCCCCTACTCCCAATTCCTCCGTTTACGTCGGACCTGCGCTCAGGATGAGGTGTTCCATACTAGGGCATCGGAGATGTCCTCATTCTTTAGGAAACGGGGGTTCCCCTCTTCCATTATAGATGAGGCTCTCACTAGGGTCTCCTCTATATCCCACAGCTCTGCTCTTATGCCCCCTCCCCCTATTTGTAACAAGGACAGAGTCCCCCTTGTCCTCACCTACCACCCCATCAGCCGTTGCATACAACATATAAACCTCCGCATTTTCATCACCTCCAACAGGATCCCACTACGGGCCACCCCTTTCTGCATTCTGCATAGACCATTCCCTCCGTAACTCCCTGGTCAATTTTTCCCTTCCCACCCAAACCACTCCCTCCCCGGGTACTTTCCCCTGCAACCACAGGAGATGCAACATTTGTCCCTTAACCTCCCCCCTTGACTCCATCCATGGACCCATTCAGTATTTCCAGGTGAGGCAGGGGCTCACTTGCACCTTCTCCAACTCATCTACTGCATCCGCTGTTCAAGGTGTCAATTTCTCTACATTGACGAGACCAAAGGTTCAAAGGTTCAGATTTATTTACCAGTGAAATGTAATTGACCATGCGGCGTTACAATTAAAAAAGGACATAATACACAACATAATTCAACACAGACATCCACAACAGTATTCTTCACTGTGGTGGAAGGGAATACAGTTCAGAGAGTCCTCCTCCTCCTCCTCCCTTGATCACCTTTGGTCGGGGGCCCTGACCCTCCATAGTCGCCGCTACAGACTGCCCGATGTTCAAGCCCTCTGGTCAGGATGGTCGGAACGCCAACGTCGGGACAGGTCGAGCACACCCCGTGGCCCGGAGCTCCTAAATCGGCCACCTCCTTACCGGAGACCGCGGCTTCAAGATGTTCAAGATGTCTTCTCCGGTGACCCCCGGCGAGGGATCACCCGCTCCACGATGGAAGGTCCGATCCGCACCTGCCGCCAGAAGCTCCACAGACTGAGGCTCCAAGATGTTGTAGGCCCCTGGCAAGGGATCGCCCCGCTCCGAGATGTTCAAGTCCCCACTGCGCCACCGCTGAACGTCTGGGCCCAACTCCGGTGAAAGACCGCACCAAACCAGCTGTAAGGAGAGGGGCGAAGAAGCGACAAGGAAGAAAGTCGCATCTCCGTCGAGGTAGGTGCCTGAAAAACGTTTTCCCCGTATTCCCCCCCCCCCCCCCCCCCCCCCCCCCACCCCCCAAACACCCCCCACGCAAGGTTATACAGAGAAACACTAAAACATACTTTTGGACATACTAAAAAAAACAAAAAAAGCCAAAAGAACTAATCCGCTGCAGGCGAGGCAGCCGACTCGCAGCGCCACCGAAACCAACAAGAGGGGGGAGGGATTATAAACCCGGAAGTGTGGGTGTGGCTCAGTCTCTGCATGAGGGGGGAGGGACAGGTCATGACCCTGTCTGAGCTGTGAATCAACTGAACACACTGAATGTCTACCGAACTGTGAGTGTGGTGTTTTGTGTGATTTTATGGTGGTTTCACCCTGCTTGAAATTGTATGAAACTGCATTTGAATGTGGTGGCCTTGCACCCTGCATGAAATGGTATGAAACTGCATTAAAATGTGGTGGCCTTGCACCCTGCTGAAAGTGGTATGAAACTGCACTTGAATTTGGTGGCCTTGCACCCTGCTGAAAGTGGTGTGAAACTGCACTTGAATTTGGTGGCCTTAGATTCTGCTTGAAGTGGTATGAAACTGCACTTGAATTTGGTAGCCTTGCACCCTGCTTGAAGTGGTATGAAACTGCACTTGAATTCGGTGGCCTTGCACCCTGCTTGAAGTGGTCGGAGACTGCACTTCAATTCGGTGGCCTTGCACGCTGCTTGAAGTGGTAGAAAACTGTGATTGAATTTGGTGGCCTTGCACCCTGCTTGAAATGGAATTTCAAGGAATAGCCGTGAGTCAACTGCCAGCCCACCAGCCGTGAGTGAGCTGCGAGCACATCAGGCTTGAGGGACAGAGCTGCCACCACAAGAATCCATTCGGCCAACAATGTCCATGCTAGCCCTCTGGAGACAAGTCCCTTCAGCCCACAACACCCATACCAGCAATCCGGAAAGCCCCCCCCCCCCCCCCCCCCCCCCCCCCCCCCCCCCCCCACCACCCCCCCCCCCCCCCCACCAACATTGGAATTGATGGAGAGGTGGAATATTGCGTTGGGGGACCAGCCCTCCCGTGTGAACATGGGACCCAATGGGTGCCACATATAAGTAAAATGTTATTTATATCTGCAGGAAGGAACGAATGGTTACAATGAACTTCACAACATGAGCATGGAGCACCATTGGAAGATATTTAGCCCATGGTTTTTTCTTTAATTAAGCGTTTCTTGTCTCACTAATGCTGTAAAGTTTTATAAAGCAGCTCATCATGTATAATGCTTCAACATTTCTCAAAGACATTTTTAAACATTTACTCAACGAGTCCTAAATGGGTTACAAATTGTGAGTGAAACAAAAAGAGTGATTTGTGAATAATTATCTCTCATGTACAGTGTTAACCTCAAATCCATACAGTTTATAGATGAGGACGAGGAGAGGTTCGTAATGACTAAATATGAATGCAAGGTTGGTGTGACTGATCATTAAGTAACATTTCTTTCTCGAAGGTTTGGTATTGATAGAAAGTGGTTCTTCTGTGAGAGCGTAGACAGTCAGTTTTTAGACTAAAGTGCTTGAAAATTTCATTGATGACAAATTTTGGGTGATGATGAAAAGCAGTACCCAATATGTTCAATGTTCTATGTTGATTGATATCTTTGTTGATATTATTTGTGTGAGTATGGTGCTGGGGAAACAAGTAAATGCAACATTTCTTACCAGAAAATATACATATTATGTTGCTAAATGGTGCCAAGAAAACGTGAGAATGAGAACAAAATTGCTCTACTCTGCATAAAATTTGATTTTCAACTTTGCGATGTAATTTCATCTGCCAGCAAACGTCCAGATCCAGGTATTTAGCTACAGAGAATTACCCACTACATACGCAGTATTGAATGCGACCAGAATAACTTGCAGTTGTAGGTAATTCAGTTGGAACTCAATCTAAAGGGAACTGTGGATGGTCATCAAGGAAAAGAGTTTATCCTTTCATCTTTCCACTGCTTTGGCAGTGTCAGCCTCTAATCTCTGTATCCTACTCTGAGATCTGAGAATCAATGAACTATTGCTCATCCTAAACCTGTGAAATATTATTAGAAAGCCTTATGAGCAGCCATTTAGCAACCTAAACCACATCAGCATCCTATGCACACTCCAGGCTCCCAATCCTAGCAATAACCAGTCTGCATTTAGATTCCCTGAAGACTAACAGGGCAGATGATCCCCTTGAGCCTGCTCTGCTACTCAGTAGTATGAAGGCTGATCTAATCACTGACCATAAATCCACGCTCTTGCCCGATCCCCGTAATGAGGTCACACAGACAGGAGATTAAAAGTGAAATCATGAAAGTGAAAGTGATGGTAAACACAAACTGCTGGAGTAACTCAGCAGGACAAGCAGCATCTCTGGAGAGAAGGAATGGGTGATGTTTCAGGATGAGACCCCTCTTCAGACCCTGCATCAGTCTTAAGACGGGTCTCGACCCAAAATGTCACCCATTCCTTCTCTCCAGAGATGCTGCTTGCCCCGCTGAGTTACTCCAGCATTTTGTGTCTACCTTCAATTTAAACCAACATTGGCAGTTCTTTCCTACACAAAGTGATAGTGATACTTGGTTTGAATCTGTGGGGTCAGAGAATGAAGTATTCCATTGAAAGTTGGTCTGCAGGTGATTTTTATGTGAATGCATGGGTGTGCTCAAAATTCCTTGGCGAAAATGCAACATTTCCGATTATCATGTGAGTTACGGCAAAATTTTATCTCTTTTTACAGTTTATCCATATTCTCCAGAGATACCGCCTGACCTGCTGAGTTCCTCCAGCCCATCTTATCTTTTTTTTTTGAAAACCAGCAACTGCAGTTCCTTGTGCTCTGCTGTGAAATCTCCTCAAGGTATGCCTGCATTGAAGTCCTCAGTATAAAGAAGGGTCCCAACCCAAAATGTCACCTATCCATGTCTCCAGAGATGCTGTGAGACCCATTGAGTACTCCAGCAATTTGTGTCTTTTCATGTGAATAATGATCTTTTAATATGAAGGAACGGCTATTCATATTCTCATAGATCTCTTTATTATGTAGATATCAATACAATATGATGGACCAAACAGCATGGAAACTGGTTTTAACAAGATATTCTGTCTAATAGTTACCCCAATGTTCATGGAAGTATCCCTGCTATTAAATTGTCCATGGCAGCCCAATTAGATCATGCTATAGACAGCATATCCAGACATAGACTTCCTCCTATCGGGAGCTATATGATAGTCTTCACCTTTCGATGTAATTTCAACTTGCTGTGATGCTTTCTCTTCGACTCATCCTAATTGTTCTCCTGTTTGCTATTGGGTTGTACTGGCTTCTTTTCCAAGTGCATTGTCTCATGCATGAGCTGAGCTCTCCAGCACAGATGATGTTGTGGCCAAATCATTAAATGACGTGAGAAAATGGATGGCTATGTTCATTTACTCAATTAATAACTAACCTATGACCATGTACCTTCCGATGTATTTACATCCAGTGCACAAAGAATGTGAGTACAAATCTGCAATGCTATGAAACATTTTATCAGGGAACTTAATGGGGAGGCACAGTAGTGCTACGGTAGAGGTGCTGCCTTACCGTGCCAAAGACCTGAATTCAATCCTGACTGTGGGTCTTGTCTGTACAGTTTGTACGTGCATTTCGACCGCTGTGATCTAATTTAAAGGGATTTGGATCAAACCAATATGTTTGCACAGATCTACCACACTGATGGAATACTTTCCATACATGTGCATGAGTATGGACATGTCCTATCTAACTACCCATCCAGTGTGAATCATACAAAACATTTGAGTGTATTATTTGGAGAAGAAAATGGAAGCAAGTCAACATCCACAGCACTGATAAAACAGATGCTAATCTGCTTAATTTCACAGCAATACGCTAATATGTTGCAATGCTCTGAAGTAAAGGTTTGTTTGGATATTAAATTAATTAGCAACATTCCACAGAAACGAACGTGAAATATTTACTTTCAAATAAAGGCCTTTACCTCAATGTAATATATTTTATGCAGCTATGACTCAAAAACTCACTCAGCCAAATCACAATCATTTTAGAAGGATGATTACTTTTAGTAAACTTCATAGATCAGTTACAGCCATACATTGTTGAAATTCCAATAGTAATTGTTGAACCAAGGGAATAAAAAAATTAAATAGAGCACAACTAACATTTTAATGCGGAAGCTTACTTTCAGTGACAATGTAGAGGAAAGCACGACCTCATGGAACCAAAATATTCAATGATGTTGACATTTTGAGGAAGGCATTTGGTGCATCCTTAATGGAAAATCAAATTTGCCCTACAATGTTCGATCTGTTTTTGTCACTTCTGAAACTGCTTTAACGAATGCACAGAATTGCTTTTCAAATTAAATTCATTGTTATCCATAAGTAGATGCATGTGATTATTCCAATGGGATTAAGGGATGAGTGAAAATGGATTAATTCTTTTTACCAGTGTGGAACATAATGCAGTTAAATTAAGTATTTTCTGCAAAATTGCAGCAAGATGTTTCTAAAATGAGTCGATGATCTGATAAAAAATGTATTTCTACCAAAGAATAGAAACAAAATAATCAGGTGGTCAAACAAGCAAGAAAGTCAAGACAATGTATAAATTAGTCATAGATTCTGTCTTTATTGTCATACATTTTTATGACGGTCAAATTGTGCAGCAATAATGGAAGCAAGTTTTTTGTAAGTGTAACACTTGAGGATATCTTTAGAGGCAAACAGGTGGTTTGTGATGTCAAAGGTGATCACTGCATTGTAGTTGAGATACATTCTGATAAAAATGTACAAGTCCTCATGCAGATACATTTTCCTCATCCAGATATATCCTATCACCCTTTATTCCTTGAATTGTGCACTCTACATTCGATTATGTGAAACCTGGACTGGTCTTTGGGATGAGACTGCAAGTAAGTTAACTCATCAAAAGGTTTACGCAATGTTAAAAACATTAGTGGGGGAATGGTTCCAGTGCACATTGGGACAAGGACTGTTTGCCATAAGCAACAAAAAGGCAGATATGGTGCGGCCCATGTTTGCTGATGATTGCACAACCTTCAATTCCATTCACGTGCTCAACAAGTAAATCAGACAATGCAAAATATAAGCAACGCTAAGGAAAAAGGTTGGTCATTGGCAAATTACTTCTTTATCAAGAAAATACCAGGCTTTGACAGCCTGTAACTAGAGAGAATCTAACCATGTACTTCAGACCTTTGTTCAAGAAGGAACTGCAGATGCTGGAAAATTGAAGGTAGACACAATTGCTGGAGAAACTCAACGGGTGCGGCAGCATCTATGGAGCGAAGGAAATAGGCAATGTGTCGGGCCGAAACCCTTCTTCAGACAGACTTCAGTCTGAAGAAGGATTTCGACCCGAAACATTGCATATTTCCTTTGCTCCATAGATGCTGCCGCACCCGCTGAGTTTCTCCAGCAATTTTGTCTACTTCAGATCTTTCCTACACATAGGATATGCAGGATTTAATTTGTCCCACAGCAAACATTACATTACAAACAACTACAAAATGCTTCGTGTCCAAGACCATTCAAGCTAGGCACAGTCTTTCGGGATCAGATAGAAAAGAGATTCATTTATTCATCCAAGAACATAGGAATTCTGTAGTCCGCACTTTCAGGAATAAACATTCGATAGGTCCACGGCTGCCCATTTTAAAGAGTTTTGAACTACGTTTATAATTTAGATTTTGAGCTCCATGGCTGATTTGTCTTTGTTTTGAATAAGATGAAATTGGGAGATTTCCAAAATCATCTCACTTGAGCACACGGAGAGAAGGAAATATTTGCTCATTGTTCGTATCGATGGAAATAACTATCAGTGGGATTTTTACCATGTGCCACTTTGTCATGTAGATATCACAACTCTAAAAAACTGGCACAGAATCTGTTATTGATTTAAATTCACTGAATAAATTCTACATTTAAAGCTTGCAATAGCTTACCATTAATCATTTTTTATATATTTTCACTGCAATACACTAAAAGCCTACCTATTTTTCTATTGTATACTGTCCAATGAGTTGTACAGATATTTACTAATAAATCATCCTAATCAAGTATATTAGGGGTACATCATGGCCATTCCATTTAGTCAACAAATATATCAATTTCAAAATTATTTTGCACATACATTTTCATTCAAGAAATCAATACAAATGTAAGAAAATAACAGAATTTCTCCATTAAATTGGATATAATGTCATGAAAAAGAGATTAGATTACCGCAGTGATACATTTTAGTATTAAACATTGACAGAGATGACGGGTGAAAAGATGCCAAATAATTAATGAGGTACATTAGCACTCCAATTTTCTTAATACTTTCTTTTTCAATTAGGTTATTCAGCCTCCTAAAAAATGTTACTTATATCTGCAGGAAAGAACGAACGGTTACAATGAACTTCACAACATGAGCATGGAGCACCATTGAAAGATATTTAGCCCATGGTTTTTTCTGTAATTAAGCGTTTCTTGTCTCACTAATGCGGTAAAGTATTATAAAGCAGCTCATCATGTATAATGCTTCAACATTTCTCAAAGACATTTTTAAACATTTACTCAACGAGTCCTAAATGGGTTACAAATTGTGAGTGAAACAAAAAGAGTGATTTTGTGAATAATTATCTCTCATGTATAGTGTTAACCTCAAATCCATACAGTTTATAGATGAGGACGTGGAAAGGTTCGTAATGACTAAATATGAATGCAAGGTTGGTGTGACTGATCATTAAGTAACATTTCTTTCTCGAAGGTTTGGTATTGATAGAAAGTGGTTCTTCTGTGAGAGCGTAGACAGTCAGTTTTTAGACTAAAGTGCTTGAAAATTTCATTGATGACAAATTTTAGGTGATGCTGAAAAGCAGTACCAAATATGTTCGATGTTCTATGTTGATTGGTATCACTGTTGATATTACTTGCGTGAGTATGGTGCTGGGGAAACAAGTAAATGCAACATTTTTATCAGAAAATATCTATATAACTAAAAGTCTCATCTTGACCAATAGACTATAGACAATAGACAATAAATGCAGGAGTAGGCCATTCGGCCCTTTGAGCCATTCAATGTGATCATGGCTGATCATCCCCAATCAGTACCCCGTTCCTGCCTTCTCCCAGTATCCCCTGACTCCGCTATTTTTAAGAGCCCTATCTAGCTCCCTCTTGAAAGCATCCAGAGAATCCTGAGGCAGAGAATTCCACAGACTCACCATTCTCTGTGAGAAAAAGTGTTTCCTCGTCACTTTTCTAAATGACTTACTCCTGATTCTTAAACTGTAGTTCTGGACTCCCCCAACATCGGGAACATGTTTCCTGCCTCTAGCGTGTCCAAACCCTTAACAATCTTATATGTTTCAAAGAGATATCCTCTCATCCTTCTAAATTCCTTCTAAACATCCTTCTGCTCCATTCTCTCAGCATATGTCAGTCCCACCATCCCGGGAATTAACCTTGTAAACCTACGCTACACTCCCTCAATAGCAAAAATGTCCTTCCTCAAATTAGGGGACCAAAACTGCACACAATAGGGTGGTCTCACTAGGACTCTGTACAACTGCAGAAGGACCTCTTTGCTCCTATATTTGATTCCTCTTGTTATAAAGGCCAACATGCCATTCGCTTTCTTAACTGCCTGCTGTACCTGCATGCTTACTTTCATAGACTGATGAACAAGGACCCCCAGATCCTGTTGTATTTCCCCTTCTCCCAACTTGACGGCATTTAGATAGTAATCTGCCTTCCTGTTTTTGCTACCAAAGTGGATAACCTCACATTTGTGGTTTGCGGACGACACAACCCTGATTGGTCTGATCCAGGATGGGGAGGAATCTGCCTACAGACAGGAAGTGTCACAGCTGACGTCCTAGTGCCGTAGCAACAACCTGGAGCTCAATGCCCTTAAGACATTGGAATTGATTCTAGACTTTAGGAGTGCTCCCCCTCCCCTCACCCCTTTCACCATCAACAACACCACAGTCACATCTGTAGAGTCTTTTAAGTTCCTGGAACCATCATCTCCAAGGAACTTAAGTGGGGGGCTACCATCGAATGCACAGTCAAAAAGGCACAACAGAGGATGTACTTCCTGTGGCAGCTGAGGAAGCACAATCTGCCACAGGTAATGAAGGTACAATTCTACAAGAGTCAGTTCTCACCTTCTCCATCATGGTCTGGTTTGGCTCAGCCACCAAGTACGACACCTGGAGGCTGCAGCGAATTGTCCGATTAGCAGAGAAGATTATTGGCTGCAACCTATCCTCCATTGATGAACCGGAAAGGGCCAGGAAGCAAGCGGGCAAGATCATCTCTGATCCCTCTCACCCTGCCCACAAACTCTTTGAATCACTTCCCTCTGGAATGCAACTCCAGATAGTCAAAGCTGCCACAGCCAGACATAAAAACAGTTTTTATCCACGAGTAGTTGCTCTGCTCAACAGCAAAAAATCTGTAGCCTCCCTTTGATCTGGTATTTTGTTGGTTCACATACTTCATCAATGGTGTTTTATCATTAATGTCTTATTATTATTAATGTTTAGTGTTTTCTGAGTCATTCGTAACTGTCACTGTATGTCATGTTGTTACCTGTGGGCGGAGCACCAAGGCAAATTCCTTGTATAACCATATAACCATATAACAATTACAGCACGGAAACAGGCCATCTCGGCCCTACAAGTCCGTGCCAAACAACTTTTTTCCCTTAGTCCCACCTGCCTGCACTCATACCATAACCCTCCATTCCCTTCTCATCCATATGCCTATCCAATTTATTTTTAAATGATACCAACGAACCTGCCTCCACCACTTCCACTGTAAGCTCATTCCACACCGCTACCACTCTCTGAGTAAAGAAGTTCCCCCTCATGTTACCCCTAAACTTCAGTCCCTTAATTCTGAAGTCATGTCCTCTTGTTTGAATCTTCCCTTTTCTCAAAGGGAAAAGCTGATCCACATCAACTCTGTCTATCCCTCTCATCATTTTAAAGACCTCTATCAAGTCCCCCCTTAACCTTCTGCGCTCCAGAGAATAAAGACCTAACTTATTCAACCTATCTCTGTAACTTAGTTGTTGAAACCCAGGCAACATTCTTGTAAATCTCCTCTGTACTCTCTATTTTGTTGACATCCTTCCTATAATTGGGCAACTAAAATTGTACACCATACTCCAGATTTGGTCTCACCAATGCATTGTACAATTTTAACATTACATCCCAGCTTCTATACTCAATGCTCTGATTTATAAAGGCTAGCATACCAAAAGCTTTCTTTACCACCCTATCTATATGAGATTCCACCTTCAAGGAACTATGCACGGTTATTCCCAGATCCCTCTGTTCAACTGTATTCTTCAATTCCCTACCATTTACCATGTACGTCCTATTTTGATTTGTCCTGCCAAGGTGTAGCACCTCACATTTATCAGCATTAAACTCCATCTGCCATCTTTCAGCCCATTCTTCCAAATGGCCTAAATCACTCTGTAGACTTTGGAAATCCTCTTCATTATCCACAACACCCCTTATCTTGGTATCATCTGCATACTTACTAATCCAATTTACCACACCTTCATCCAGATCATTGATGTACATGACAAACAACAAAGGACCCAACACCGATCCCTGAGGCACCCCACTAGTCACCTGCCTCCAACCCGACAAACAACCATCCACCATTACCCTCTGGCTTCTCCCATTCAGCCACTGTTGAATCCATCTTGCTACTCCTGCATTTATACCCAACAGTTGAACCTTCTTAACCAACCTTCCATGAGGAACCTTGTCAAAGGCCTTACTAAAGTCCATATAGACAACATCCACTGCTTTACCCTCGTCAATTTCCTTAGTAACCTCTTCAAAAAATTCAAGAAGATTAGTCAAACATGACCTTCCAGGCACAAATCCATGCTGACTGTTCCTAATCAGACCCTGTTTATCCAGATGATTATATATATTATCTCTAAGTATCTTTTCCATTAATTTGCCCACCACTGAAGTCAAACTAACAGGCCTATAATTGCTAGGTTTACTCTTAGAACCCTTTTTAAACAATGGAACAACATGCGCAGTACGCCAATCCTCGGGGACTATTCCCGTTTCTAATGACACTTGAAATATTTCTGTCATAGCCCCGGCTATTTCTACACTAACTTCCCTCAATGTCCTAGGGAATATCCTGTCAGTGCCTGGAGACTTATCCACTTTTATATTTTTCAAAAGTGTCAGTACTTCTTTTACTTTGAAACTCATAGTATCCATAGCTACTCTACTAGTTTCCCTTACCTCACATAATTCAATATCCTTCTCCTTGGTGAATACCGAAGAAAAGAAATTGTTCAATATCTCCCCCATCTCTTTTGGCTCTGCAGATAGCTGTCCACTCTGTCTCTCCAATGGACCAATTTTATCCCTTGTATGTGAATACTTGGCCAATAAACTTGCTTACTTAGTTTATCCACATTAAACTTCTTCTGCCATGCATCTGCCCCCAATATGAGTCTGCAATGCACTTGTAATAAATGATATGTTAACCCTTAATGACAATGCAATGAGTTGTTTGGCAATTTGGTGGTGTGCACTCTGCTTAAAATGCTATGAAATTGAATTTGGTGGCCTGCACTCTGCTTGAAATGCTATGAAATTGAATTTGGTGTACTGCATTCTGCTTGAAATGCTATGAAATTGAACTTGGTGGCCTTCACTCTGCTTGAAATGTTATGCAATTGAATGTGGTGGCCTGCACTCTGCTTGAAATGATATGAAATTGAATTTTGTGGCCTGCACACTGCTGGAAATGGTATGAAATTGAATTTGGTGGCCTGCACTCTGCTTGAAATGGTATGAAATTGTATTTGGTGGCCTGTACTCTGCTTGAAATGCTATGAAATTGAATTTGGTGGCCTGCACCAAATTTCAAGGAATATCCGCGAGTGAACTGCCAGCCCACCAGCCCTAAGTGACTGATCTGCCAGCTCACCAGCCCTGACTGACTGAGCTGCCAGCTCACCAGCCTTGAGTGACTGAGCTGCCAGCCCACCAGCCCTGCATGACTGAGCTGCCAGTCCACCAGCCCTGAGTGACTGAGCTGCCAGCCCACCAGGCCTGAGTGACTTAGCCGCCAGCCTATCAGGCCTGAGTGACTGAGCTGCCAGCTCACCAGGCCTGAGTGACTGAGTTGCCAGACCAAGAATCCATTCGGCCTACAATGTGCATACTAGCCCTCTGGAAACCAGTCCCTTCGGCCCACAACGCCCATTCTAACACTCCAGAACGCCCCCCTCCCCACTGGCCACCAAGATTGGAATTGGTGGAGAGGTGGAATATTGCGTTGAGGGACCAGCCCTCCCGTGTGAACATGGGACCCAACGTGTCCCACTTAGTCTGGTACATATTATATTGCTAAATGGTGCCAAGGAAACAAAGAGTGAGAACAAAATTAACATAATTTTCAACTTTGTGATGTAATTTTATTTGCCAGCAAAGGCCCAGATCCAGGTATTTCGCTACAGAGAATTATCCACTACATACGCAATATTGAAAGGGACCATAATAACTTGCAGTTTTGTAGGTAATTCAGGTGGAACACAATCTCAAGAGAACTGTGGTGAGCATTTAAATGAAAAGTGTTCATCCTTTCATCTTTTCAATGCTTTGGCAGTGTCACCCTCTAATCTCTGCATCCTACTCAGACTGCATGGTAACGATATTTTGTTCAAACTTGTTTTTAATTGACAAACAAAGAAATTCATTTCAATTCAATTCAAATTCCAATAGTAATGATCTATTGAACCAAGGAATAAGAAAATTAAATTTAGCACAGCCAACCTTTCAAAGAGGAGGCTTACTTTCAGTGACAATATCGAGGAAAACATGACCTCATGGAACCAAAATATTCAATGATGTTGACATTTTGAGAAAGGCATTTGGTGCATCCTTAATGGAAATCAAATTTGCCCTACAATGTTCGATCTGTTTTTGCCACTTCCGAAACTGCTATAACGAATGCACAGAATTGCTTTTCAAATTAAACTCATTGTTATCACTAAGTAGATGCATGTGATTATTCCAATGGGATTAAGGGATTAGTGATAATGGATTTTATTTTTTAAACCAGTGTGGAACATAATGCAATTAAATAAAATACTTTCTGCACAATTGCAGCTAAATGTTTCTAAAATGACTTGAATTTCTCTGATAAAGGAAGTGATAAAAAATGTATTATACCAAAGAATAGAAACAAAATAATCAGGTTGTCAAAGAAGGAAAGAAGTGAAACGCAAGAAAGTCAAGACAATGTGTAAATTAGTCATAGACTCTGTCTTCATTGTCATTCATTGATTTGTCTATATAATGGGCAAATTGTGCAGCAATATTGGAAGTAAGTTTTTGTAAGTGTAACAGTTGAGGATATCTTTAGAGGCAAACAGGCGGTTTGTGATATCAAAGGTGATGCAGCCCTGTATTGTAGTCGTGATACATTCTGATAAAAATGTACAGTTCCTCATGTAGTCCAGATATATCCTATCACCATTTATTCATTCAATTGTGCCCTCTTCATTTGATTACTTGAAGCCTGGACTAGTCTTTGGGCTGAGACTGCAAGTAAGTTAACAAATCACAAGGATTATGCGATGTTAAAAACATCTAGTCACAAAATGGTTCGGTGATAATCTGAACACTGAGACCACCCTTTTGTCAGAGAGTAATTCATCTGTGGAACTCATTGTCACAGAGGGTTGTGGAGGCCAAGTCAGTAGATATTTTTAAGGCAGAGATAGACAAATTCTTGATTAGAACGGTTGTCAAGGATTATGAGGAGATGGCGGGAAAATGGGATTATGAAGCAGAGATCAGCCATGATTGAATGCGCCGAATGGCCTAATTCTACGCCTATAACGTGAAATTGTGAACTGAACTATTGCTTTTAGAATATAGAGGCAGGAATGTCCAAGCCAGTCCATCGCCTGCTGAACCTTTGATATGATCAAAGCATACTGTATGTACCCAGTTCCCATTCCCCATAATGGAGTGGCACGGTGGCACAGCGGTAGAGTTGCTGCCTTACAGCGCTTGCAGTGCCAGAGACCCAGGTTCTATCCCAACTACGGGGTGCTGTCTGTATGGAGTTTGTTTGTTCTTCCTCTGTTGGCTGTTCTCTGAGATCTTTGGTTTCCTCCCGCACTCCAAAGACGTACAGTTTGGAGATTAATTGGCTTGGGTTTGTATACTTGGTATAAGTGTTAATTGTCCCTAGTGTGTGTAGGCTTGTGTTAACATGCGGGGATCGCTGGTCGGTGCAGACTCGGTGGGCCAAATAGCCTGTTTCCGCGCTGTATCTTTAAACTAAACTGAAATATTTATAATAGTCTACCCTCCACAACCTAAAAAGTCAGATAATTCCACACATTCACTACACTCTACAACAAGAATTTCCTATGGATCTCACTTTTAACTTGTTTTTGATTCATTTTAATTCTTAATTCAGATCATATTCCAAATCCAGTTATGGTTGGTTCCTGACAACTCATTAAACACTCTGCTTGCTTGGTCCAGAGTGCACGGATCAAGAGTGCAAGTGGGATATGTGCCCAGAGCCAGGGCGCAGAGCCCATGTACATTTCATAAATTCATAAGGTCATGTTCTGGGCCATTCAGACCATCAAGATAACTCTGCCATACAATCATGGCTGATTTATCTCAATCCCATTCTCCTGCCTTCACCCCATAACACCTGCCATCCTTACTAATCCACTCCCTTCAAAACTCATTGGGCCAACTGGAAAATTATGTTTCTAGATAACGTCAAAAACTTATAAGATTGATTCATGATTAGAAACATAGAAACATAGAAAATAGGTGCAGGAGTAGGCCATTCGGCCCTCGAGCCTGCACCGCCATTCAATATGATCATGGCTGATCATCCAACTCAGTATCCTGTACCTGCCTTCTCTCCATACCCCCTGATCCCTTTAGCCACAAGGGCCACATCTAACTCCCTCTTAAATATAGCCAATGAACTGGCCTCAATTACCTTCTGTGGCAGAGAGTTCCAGAGATTCACCACTCTCTGTGTGAAAAATGTTTTTCTCATCTCGGTCCTAAAGGATTTCCCCTCTATCCTCAAAATGTGACCCCTTGTCCTGGACTTCCCCAACATCGGGAACAATCTTCCTGCATCTAGCCTGTCCAACCCCTTAAGAATTTTGTACGTTTCTATAAGATCCCCCCTCAATCTCCTAAATTCTAGCGAGTACAAGCCGAGTCTATCCAGCCTTTCTTCATATGAAAGTCCTGACATCCCAGGAATCAGTCTGGTGAGCCTTCTCTGTACTCCCTCTATGGCAAGAATGTCTTTCCTCAGATTTGGAGACCAAAACTGTACGCAATACTCCAGGTGTGGTCTCACCAAGACCCTGTACAATTGCAGTCGAACCTCCCTGCTCCTTTTGCTATGAATGCTAACATACCATTCGCTTTCTTCACTGCCTGCTGCATCTGCATGCCTACTTTCAATGACTGGTGTACCATGACACCCAGGTCTCTCCCCTTTTCCTAATTGGCCACCATTTAGATAAAAGCCTACTTTCCTGTTTTTGCCACCAAAGTGGATAACCTCACATTTATCCACATTATACTGCATCTGCCATGCATTTGACCACTCACCCACCCTATCCAAGTCACCTTGCAGTCTCCTAGCATCCTCCTCACAGCTAACACTGCCCCCCAGCTTCGTGTCATCCGCAAAACTGGAGATGTTGCATTCAATTCCCTCGTCCAAATCATTAATATATATTGTAAATAGCTGGGGTCCCAGCACTGAGCCTTGCAGTACCCCACTAATCACTGCCTGCCATTCTGAAAAGGACCCGTTTACTCCTACTCTTTGCTTCCTGTTTGCCAGCCAGTTCTCTATCCAATACTTTAAGTTTGTATACTATTTTCTTATGTGTGATCCTGTCGAAAACCTTCTGAAAGTCAAGATATATCACATCCACTGGTTCTCCCTTATCCACTCTACTAGTTACATCCTCAAAACATTCTATAAGATTCGTCAGACATGATTTACCTTTCGTAAATCCATGCTGACTTTTTCCAATGATTTCACCACTTTCCAAATGTGCTGTTATCCCATCTTTAATAAATGACTCTAGCAGTTTCCCCACTACCGATGTTAGACTAACTGGTCTGTAATTCCCCATTTCTCTCTCCCTCCCTTTTAAAAAAGTGGGGTTACATTAGCTACCCTCTAATCCTCAGGAACTACTCCAGCATCTAAAGAGTTTTGAAAAATTATCACTAATGTATCCACTATTTCTGGGGCTACTACCTTAAGTACTCTGGGATGCAGCCTATCTGGCCCTGGGGATTTATCGGCCTTTAATCCATTCAATTTACCTAACACCACTTCCCGGCTAACCTGAATTTCACTCAGTTCCTCCATCTCATTTGACCCCTGCTATTTCCGGCAGATTATTTATGTCTTCCTTAGTGAAGATGGAACCAAAGTAGTTATTCAATTGGTCTGCCATGTCCTTGTTCCCCATGATCAATTCACCTGTTTCTGACTGCAAGGGACCTACATTTGTTTTAACTAATCTCTTTCTCTTCACATACCTATAAAAATTTTGCAGTCAGTTTTTATGTTCCCTGCCAGTTTTCTTTCATAATCTATTTTCCCTTTCCTAATTAAGCTTTTTGTCCTCCTCCGCTGGACTCTGAATTTCTCCCAGTCCTCTGGTAGGCTGCTTTTTCTGGCTAATTTGTACGCTTCATCTTTTGTTTTGATACTATCCCTGATTTCCCTTGTTATCCACGGATGCATTACCTTCCCTGATTTATTCTGTTGCCAAACTGGGATGAACAATTGTTGTAGTTCATCCATGCAGTCTTTAAATGCCTTCCATTGCATATCCACCGTCAACCCTTTAAGAATCAATTGCCAGTCAATCTTGGCCAATTCACGTCTCATACCCTCAAAGTTACCTTTCTTTAAGTTCAGGACCCTTGTTTCTGAATTAACAATATCACTCTCCATCCTAATGAAGAACTCAACCATATTATGGTCACTCTTGCCCAAGGAGGCACGCACAACAAGACTGCTAACTAACCCTTCCTCATTACTCAATACCCAGTCTAGAATAGCCTGCTCTCTCGTTGGTTCCTCTACATGTTGGTTTAGAATAACTATCCCGCATACATTCCAAGCATTCCTCTTTCTCAGCACCCCTGCCAATTTGATTCACCCAATCTATATGTAGATTGAAGTCACCCATTATAACTGTTTCACCTTTGTTCCGCACTCTCCTGAAGTCCAGACACAGGGCATTCACCTCCGATGATACAGTGGCCTACATGAAGACCAGATACGACCTTGGTAAGGCCATCAGAAAGGCCAAAAGGGACTTCTGCTCCAAACTGGAGGACGAGACAGATGTTCGGCAGCTGTGGCAGGGTCTGAATGCAATCACCTCCTCCAAGGCAAAACCAGGAGGCAGCTCGAATGCCGGTGTAACATCACTCCCTGACGAGCTCAATGCATTTTACGCACGCTTTGACAGGGAGAATACTGATGTGCCTTCCCGATCCCCCATTCGCTGCGATGGCATTTCAGTCTCAGTCACAGAGGCCGATGTCAGGAAATCCTTCAGAGGGGTGAACCCCCGAAAAGCACCTGGTCCTGATGGTATACCCGGCCGTGTTCTAAAAACCTGTGCGGACCAACTGGCGGGAGTTTTTACGGACATTTTCAATCTCTCACTTCTGAGGTCTGAGGTCCCCACCTGCTTTAAAAGGGCATCAATTATACCGGTGCCCAAGAAGAGTAAGGTGACATGCCTCAATGACTATCGACCAGTGGCACTAACGCCGGTGGTGATGAAGTGCTTTGAGAGGTTGATCATGGAGCAAATCAACTCCTACATCGACAAAAACCTGGACCCACTGCAGTTCGCGTACCGCCACAACAGATCAACGGTGGATGCGATCTCGCTGGCCCTCCACTCCGCACTGGACCACTTGGACAACAAAAACTCATATGTCAGGCTGTTATTCATTGATTACAGCTCGGCATTTAACACAATCATCCCCTCCAAACTGGTTACCAAACTCGCAGAACTGGGTCTCTGCGCATCCCTCTGCAACTGGATCCTCGACTTCCTCGTCCACAGACCACAGTCTGTTCGTATTGGTGGAAATGTGTCAGCCTCAATAACAATCAGCACGGGAGCACCTCAAGGCTGCGTGCTCAGCCCCCTGCTGTACTCACTCTATACCCATGACTGCGTAGCGAACCACAGTGCGAACTCCATCATCAAGTTCGCTGACGACACCACTATTGTGGGGCGTATCACTGATGGGGATGAGTCAGAGTACAGAAGAGAGATCGAGCAACTGTCCATATGGTGCCAGCGCAATAACCTGGCCCTCAACACCAGCAAAACCAAGGAACTGATTGTGGACTTTGGAAGGAGTAGGAGGGGGACCCACAGCCCCATTTATATCAATGGGTCGATGGTTGAAAGGGTCAAGAGCTTCAAATTCCTGGGCGTGCACATCTCTGAAGATCTTTCCTGGTCCGAGAACACTAATGCAATCATCAAAAAGCACATCAGCGCCTCTACTTCCTGAGAAGATTACGGAGAGTCGGATTGTCAAGGAAGACTCTCTCTAACTTCTACAGGTGCACAGTCGAGAGCATGCTGACCGGTTGCATCGTGGCATGGTTCGGCAATTTGAGCGTCCTGGAAAGGAAAAGACTACAAAAAGTAGTAAACACTGCCCAGTCCATCATCGGCTCTGACCTTCCTTCCATCGAGGGGATCTATCGCAGTCGCTGCCTCAAAAAGGCTGGCAGTATCAAGAAAGACCCACACCATCCTAGCCACACACTCATCTCCCTGCTACCTTCAGGTAGAAGGTACAGGAGCCTGAAGACTGCAACAACCAGGTTCAGGAATAGTTACTTCCCCTCAGCCATCAGGCTATTAAACCTGGCTCGGACAAAACTCTGATTATTACCAACCACTTTCTGTTATTTGCACTATCAGTTTATTTATTCATGTGTGTATATATTTATATCATGGTATATGGACACATTTATCTGTTTTGTAGTAAATGCCTACTATTTTTCTGTGTGCTTAAGCAAAGCAAGAATTTCATTGTCCTATACAGGGACACATGACAATAAACTAACTTGAACTTGAACTTGAACTTGCACGCATTTCCAATTTCCTGTTTGATGCCATCCCCAACTCCACTACTACTGTTAGGTGGCATGTACACAACTCCCACTAGCGTTTTAATTGACATATGGGGAGTGATAAATAGACTGAGCCATTGGTCTCCAAAACAAGGTGATCACATTGAAATAAGCAAAATCCTTACAGGGTTAACACGGTTGATGCAT
The DNA here is from genome assembly GCF_010909765.2 of Amblyraja radiata. NCBI lineage: Eukaryota > Metazoa > Chordata > Chondrichthyes > Rajiformes > Rajidae > Amblyraja > Amblyraja radiata. The sequence continues at coordinate 12,002,585 of NC_045970.1, forward strand.
GAATGATGTTTTCCCTGGCTGGTGAGTCCAGACCAGAGCTTATAGTCTCAGTAAGTGCTTAGCGACTCATGGCTGAGATGAGATTTTTTTTTAGCAAGAGGGTAATGAATCTTTAAAATGTTCTACCTAAGGGAAGACTAAAATATTTTGGGATATTAAAGGAATCAAAAGATGACAACAAAAAAGAGCAGTACAAATAGAAGCAGCAATGGGCAATTCACATTTTCATGCCTGTGGCATCTTTCGATGAGCTGTGAGTAATATTTACCTCAGCTTCTCCCTTTCTGATCATTCTTCAATGTTTCTGGAATGAAAATATTCACAATTCTTTTAAAATTTATCTGCCACTGATTCTTCTGTCTCAGTATGTAAGGTTCCCACTTTAACTTTTGCTAATCTTTTCCTCCTTGAAATCTGTACAAGGTGTTATTGTTTGGTTTTATGTTCCTTGCACAATTGTTCTTGAGCCTATCTTCTCTTTCCTTCTCAATTCTTTAGTACTCCTTTGCTGAATTGCGATTCCCCCCCCCCCCCCCCCCCCCCCCCCCCCCCCCCTCCAATCCTCATGTTTAATTCTATTTTTGGCAAGTTTATAATCCTTTCCATTTGATCCAATATTATGATTAACTTCTCGTTAACTTTTCTTACTTTGTGTCTTATTTTTTGTATCTTGAAAGGGATTTGAAATTTAGGCTTAAAGTTCAGATTTGACAGAAGTCAAAACTAATCAGTGATAATTAATTCTGCATAAAATATCCATGGGAAAGCCACCCTGATAAGACCAGAGCATTTATCTTCAAAAAAATTGTAATGACTTCAAATAATTACGTTTATATTTTTTTAATTCAATTTTAATCATTAAAATCATCTGGGGGCTCTCTGTGTCCTCCCGAGATGCTGCTTGACCTGCAGATTTTATAATGTAACAGAATTCCTAACATTAATAGATGTAGTTCGATAATAAAGAGCCAAACTATCACAGATAATTTCCACCTAAGTCAGTAATAGTTGTCCAGGCAAAAATACAACAAGGTGGGGGGGGGGGGGGGGGGGGGGCAGCTAAGGTCCTATTCTTAAAGGCTGGATAGGATTTGTGCAAGATTTCTTCAAAATTCCTTTAATTTCTATTCCTTTTTTATCATTCTAGAAAATGTTTATTTTGTCATAGTTGATATCAATGTGCAAGTTGGATATTCAGGTCATATAAGTCAAAGTATCCTTTATTGTCATTCAGACCTTTCGGTCTGAACGAAATTTCATTGCCTTGCAGTCATACATATCATAAAATTAACAAAAACAAATTAATTTCACTTGCACTTTATGTGCAATGTGATGAATAAAACTGATTGTATATATTGTATTGATTGTAACACACAAAAAACACAAATTTAACATCCACCACAGTGAGTTCACCAGGCACCTCCTCACTGTGATGGAGGCAAAAGTCTTCTCTTCCCTCCTTGTTCTATGGTCATAAGGTCATAAGTGTTACAAGCCATTCGGCCCATCAAATTTACTCCGCCATTCAATCATGGCTGATCTATCTCTCCCTCCTAACCCCATTCCCCTGCCTTCTCCCCATAACCCCTGACACCCGTACTTTATCTTAAAAATATCCTTCGATAGCCTCCACAGCCTTCTGTGGCAGAATCCCACAGATTAACCACCCTCTGACTAAATAAATTCCTCCTCATCTCCTTCTTTTGGAGGAAGGAGATGAGGAGCAATTACAGGAATGTCCTTTAATTCTGAGTCTATGACCTCTAGTCCTAGATTCTCCACATCCACTCTATCCGAGCCTTTCATGAGTCATAAGTCACAGCTTGCCTTGTCTGAGACTTCAGGGTCATAACTCCTCTAAGCGCTGTGGACATTTTGTCCTGGAAGTGAAGGACATTGCTGGCAAACCAAGCAGGTCAGAAACGTGTTCTTTTCTTGCAGCTGAAGGACTCAATTAATAGTTTACATCTGTTTTCACCAAGTAAAAGGAGCGAGAGGAAAGTGAGATCAGTGTGCAGAATACTAATATGCAAGGAAGGTTTGAAATTAAGAAGGAGTGGGTGTTGGGGCTCTTGATAACCATTAAGGTAGATAAGTTGGACACAAAAAGCTGGAGTAACTCAGCGGGTCTGACAGCATCTCTGGAGAAAAGGAATAAGTGACTTTTCGGGTCGAGACCTTTCTTCAGACTCGACCCAAAATGTCACCTATTCTCCGGAGATGCTGTCCGACCCGCTGAGTTACTCCAGCTTTTTGTGTCTAAATTCAGATTAAACCAGCATCTGCAGTTCATTCCTGCACAAGTTAGATAAGTTTCCAGGCCATGATGGGATCTATCCCAGGTCATTTACGGAGACAAGAAAAGAGATCGGAAGTGCCTTTAGAAAGATCCTTGCATCTACTCTGGACACAGGCGAGGTCCTGCAAAAATGTTGAGTAGCTGAGGTTGTTCCTTTGTTTATGAAGGAAAGTAGGGGGAATCGAAGAAATGATAGGCCGGTGAGCCTAATGTCAGTGATAGTGAAGTTACAGAAGAGGATTCTTCAGTGTAGGTTATACTCACACTTGGTTAATTAGGGCCAATCAGTATGGCTTTGTACATGACAGGACATTAACTTAGTCATAGAGTCACAGGGGCGTCGGGGAGATGGCTGCCCTGCTGGTAGTCTGTTCATTTTTTCTTTCTTGTTGTTATTTTTTACTGTGTTTGTTTTAATGTTCTTCGGTAGGTTTTATGTGGGGGGAGGGGGGAGGGGATCGGGGGAAACTTTTTTTTTCAAGTTCTTACCTTCCCGGATATGTGATCAATTTTCGGATCACATTCTCCGGGCTCTGCGGCCTACCATCAACGGAGCTGGAAGCCTCCTCGGACTGTTGCGAGCCCCACCGCAGGGTTTACATTGGAGCCAATCCCTTGCCTGGGATCGCTCCTTCCACTGTGGTATCAACGCCAAGGGCTCGCAGTCTTCGGGAGAGGCGGGAGCTCCAATGCCGCGGAAGGCTCGACCAGCCCCGACGCGAGGTTGATCGCCCGACGCGGGGGAGCTGACATCCCCCCCCCACCCCGATGTGGGAGCTGATCGCCTCTACACGGTTATCTACGCGGAGGGCCCGAACGCCGCCGGCTACGGGAGTCAAGATCATCCCGTCAATGGAGGGCTCGAGGCCCCCGACTGAGGAAGAACAAAAGGAAGGACTTGAACTTTATTTCGCCTTCCATCGCAGTGAGGAATGTGTAGGAGTCACTGTAGCGGATGTTCATGTTAAAATGTGTTTTTGAGTGATCTGTTGCTTTTAATTGTATGACTGACCTGGCCAATGAAATTCCTCGTATGTTGCAAAACATACTTGGTGAATAAAGTGTGATTCTGATTCTGATTCTGATAGAGTGATAGTGTGGAAACAGGTCCCTTCTTGCCTATTCAACATTGGATTAACCACATGGATGATTTTTGATTTCATCTTTCCAGCCATATTTGTTTTTTCTTCACCTTTAAATTCACCTTTAGATAGCTTTGAGAGCCCAAATATATAGCTGGCACCTTATTCCAGCAGTTCTTCCATTTTTTAAATGTTAATAAAAATGTTTCCAAAGACAATCATATCCAAAATCAAATATTTTTCTTTGGGGAAGAGAATAGAGAAAGGGTGCATTGTGAAACATCGCAATGACTGAAGATTATTACTCTTGCATGAGATTCTGTCTCATATTTCCCGCTGTGGAAGGCGATGAACCTTTCAACACACAGTTTTCGAGATGTGGCAGGAAGGTCATGATACATTTTGCCATTGCTTCATCTGAAATCTAATGGAAAGGAAACCTGATTATTTTTGAAAATTAAGTATATGTGGAGGCAATCAATGAATTCAATGAACAGGGTGAAAGGTTACGGGGTTCTCATTGCAGACCCTGCTAACATGAAGTTCTACCCATTAATGGTGCAAAAAGACAAGTGAAACTAATTTACATTATGTGAAGCAAGCTTCAAACAATGCTTGACAAACATTTATGTAACTGAGCAGTTGTGAAGCAAATGGCATGGTATTTGTCAAACTTGTGATGAACTTTGATTCTCACATAAAGCACAAATTATCAAATTATTTTACGTAGCCTTTGTAGTGGCCATTTGGCTTGACTTAGTATGTTATAAATTATGGCATTCGCCTTTAAATTTTGTCTGCCTGTAATTATGTGGGTGGGATTTATTACGTAGTCGGAGGCGTGTTTGCTGCTGGGATTCTTGCGCAGAAGCTTGTAGATTTTTAGTTAAGTTCGGAGGAGGCATGGAGGGGGGCATATCTTTCAACATTTGGAGCTTTCTAACATGAAGAGCCACATGCTAGAGTTTGACTATGAGTAAGATTAAAATATACTTAACAAGAAGAAGTTTGGATGAATTTCTTACTGTTTTACTTCGAAAATAAAGAAACTATTAATCAAGAGATTGTGTTTTGAAGCTTTCTCTTTTTATAGCTTTGAATGTCTCGTGGAGAGCTCCCTTGTGTAAATGACGCTATCTCCTTACCCCCATGTCATCTCGTAATGGCTAAAGGGAGAAGTTCTTTGAATTATATAATAATCTGCCACTATATTCGAGTCGAAAGCTACCTTATAGGCAGGAGGTGGTGGAAATAGTCCCAAAGAAGCAGAGCAGAAGACTAGGCTGGATCTCTGGAAAGAGATAAGGCCAGAAAAATTACTTCCAGAAGAGGGACTGAAGACCGGTGCCTAGGAAGAGGAACTGAAGAAAATAGATCTCAGCCAAAGATTGGCTTCGTTATTTATTGCGACTGATCCAAGGGAGGAAGACTTTGCCACAACATCGTTAGTTAAACAACTATTGTACTATGCTGAATTTGAAAGCTGAAAAGCTTTAACTTTTAACAGCTTCTGAAGAGTCTGTAAAAAGCATTAGAAGCTAGTTTTGCTAAGTTTTGGGCGGCTGCCAGGACGCGAAAGAAGGAACTGAAGATCCAGGTGCCTGGCCTTGGTTTGTTTTGAAGTTGAGATAAGACACATTCTTTCTGAACTGAAGTCACTTCTATACTTCGAAAATATTTTGGATGTTGCCTGAAAGTCCAGTTTGTTTTGATTTCTTATCTGATTTCTTATCAATAAAGACTGAAGCAAACTGAAGAAACCCTATTTGTCCAATTAGCTGATTTGCCATGATCTGTTTAAATCCATGGAGCAAGATGGAACAGTTGAGTCAGAAGAGCCACAAGGTGGCAAAGTGAAGCCAAAATATCCAAAGAGACAAACTAGGCTCACCGAAAAGGCCCGAATTGCATTTCTGGAGAATGAGAATGCCGGAATGAGAGAAACAAGCTATGGAAGTGGATTATCGGTTTAATAGGGTTCCAGGAATAACTCATGTGCCTTGAAGAGACTGCTGATGAAGTAAAATCTAATCATGGATGCATGGACGACTAGTCATCCTCCGCCTTGAGTTTGCACAAAACCACAAATTATTACTGAGCCTATCAGCGCCTGATGAGGATGGCGCAGAGCGTAATCAGTGGTTTCAAAAAGTGATTGAATATCTTAACGGCATTGTTGGTGATGTGGAGAAATGGTTTGCTGAAGTTGATCAAAGGACCGCATGTGCTAACATGAAGCAACACCACAAAATAGTATCTCAAATGTTTCAACACGAAGATTGAGAGATAAGCCTAGTTCAGGAGCCAGTTCAATTTCAAGAGCCTCTGCTCGTATGGAAACCAAAGCAAATGTGGATGCTCTTACGCTACGAGCTGCCGCCTTGACAAGAAAGAATGCGATTGAAGTACAGGAATAACAGTTAAAGAGGGAAAAGGAACAGTTGGAACTGGATACGGTTGGAAGAAGCCAGGACGAAGATTGAGATACTGGAGGGCCAAGGTTCAAGAGGTGGCTCTAAAGTATCTGAAGGTAAGAACTCTTATTTGAGTAAAATAACTGCTCAAAGTGAGACAGCAGTTGGATTAATTCCACAACCAAGGACCAACAGATTTCATGGCTTTGAGCACCCATTGGAACAGTGGTGTGCCGATAAAACTTTATCATGGCAACTGGGTGCAAGACCGAAGCAAAGTACTTATTACATGTCTGTCGAGGCTGGGGACAAACCAACAACTCAGTAAGCACAGGCTCGAGCAAGCCAGATCTCAGCAAGATCTCAGAATTCAAAGTGGTCCAGTGCATGAAGTTGATATAAACGGGATTGTGGGTCCCTATCCTACCCCTTCCAAAGTCCACAATCAGTTTCTTGGTTTTGCTGGTGTTAAGAGCCAGGTTATTGTGCTGGCACCATTTGGTCAATCGGTCGATCTCACTTCTATACTCTGACTCGTCACCATCAGTGATTCATCCCACAATGGTGTCGTTGGTGAACTTGATGATGGAGTTCACACTATGTACACAGTCATGAGCATAGAGTGAGTACAGCAGGGGGCTGAGCACGCAGCCTTGAGGTGCTCCCATGCTGATTGTTATCGAGGATGACACATTTCAACCAATACGGACAGACTGAGATCTGTGGCTGTGGAAGTCAAGGATCCAATTGCAGAGAGATGCACAGAGACCCAGATCTGAGAGCTTGGTAACCAGCTTGGAGGGGATGATGGTGTTAAACACCGAGCTGTAGTCAATGAATAACAGTCTGACATATGAGCTTCTGTTTTCCAAGTGGCCCAGAGTGTAGTGAAGAGCCAGTGAGATTGCATCCACCGTTGATCTGTCGTGGCGGTAAGCGAACTGCAGTGGGTCGAGGTTCTTATGGAGGTAGGAGTTGATATACGCCATAATCAACCTCTCAAAGCACTTCATCACCACAGACGTTAGTGCCACTGGTCGATAGTCATTGAGGCACGTCACCTAGCTCTTCTTGGGCCTTATTATTGATGCCCTTTTAAAGCAGATGGGAACCTCAGATCTCAGAGGTGAGAGGTCCAGAGGCATCACAGTTTGGCATGGTAACTGCTTTGCCCAGGACCACAAAAACTGCATGCGGTTGTGAAACCTGCCCAGTAGATTACACAAACCAGCCCCCACCCACCCTCGTCCATCTAAACTTCTTGCTGCCTTTGGAAAGCAGCCAACACAATCAAGGACCACTCATATGCTGGTAATTTTCCTTCCCTCTCCCATTGGGCAGGTTTGTTTACTTGTTCTCTGAAAAGCCTCCAGTCCTCCTCCCATTCATGATACATTCCAAGGGAAATGTCGTCTAGCGTGCTTTTTGCATTGCAAGATATCCTGTGAGAACGTCAGTTCCCTTGAACCTACCACTGTGCTGCACCCAACCAGGGAGCAGCACTGAACTGCTATCTACCTCATTGGAGACCCTTGGATCAAATTTCATTGCACTTTACTGGACTTTATCTTGCACTCAACGTTCGTTATTCACGTCCTTTATCATGTCATAGTCATAGTCATACAGAGCGCTAACAGGCTCTATGGCCCAACTTGCCCACACTGCCCAACATGTCCCAGCTACAGTATTTGTACACTATGAATTACTCGATTGTGATCACGTATAGACTTTCTGCGACCCCACTACAACTGCACACAACAAAAGCTTTTAACACTACCTCGGCACACGTGACAATAAACTAAACAGAACTAAACACGAACCTCTGTCTCGACCCGAAACGTCACCCATTCCTTCTCTCCAGAAATCCTGCCTGTCCCGCTGAGTTACTCCAGTATTTTGTGTCTACCTTTGAGTTAAACCAGCATCTGCAGTTCCATCCTACACAACTGTCACACCAAACTAATTGTCCAGGTTGACTTGTTGAATATTGCATCAGACATGGTCAGATGCGATATTCAGTAACAAAAAGGCAGGTATGGTGCGGCCCATGTTTGCTGATGATTGCACAACCTTCAATTCCATTCACGTTCTCAGCAAGTATATCAAACAATGCAAAATTAAAGTAATGCTAAGGAAAAAGGTTGATCATTGGAAAATGACTAATTTATCATGAAAATACCAGGCTATGACTGCCAGTAACTAGAGAAAAATCTAACCATGTACTTCAGACCTTTCTACACATAGGATATGCTGGATTTAATTTGTCCCATAGCAATCATTACATTATAAACAACCTCAAAATGTCCAAGACCATTCGAACGAGGCACAGTCATTCTGGATCAGACCGAAAATAGATGAACATATTCATCCAAGAACATAGGAATTCTGTAGGAATTTTTTCAGGAATAAACATTCCACAGATCCATTTTAAAGAGTTTTGAACTACATTTAGAATTTAGATTTTGAGCTCCATGGCTGATTTGTCTTTGTTTTGAATATGATGAAATTGGGAGATTTCCAAAATCATCTCACTTGAGCACACGGAGAGAAGGAAATATTTGCTCATTGTTCATATTGATTAGAATAACTATCAGTGGGATTTTTACCACGTGCCACTTTGTCATGTAGATATCACAACTCTAAAAAACTGGCACAGAATCTGTTATTGATTTACATTCACTGAATAAATTCTACATTTAAAGCTTGCAAAAGCTTATCATTAAGCATTTTTAATATATTTTAACTACAATACACTAAAAGGCTACCTATTTTTGTATTGTATACTGTCCAATCAGTTGTACAGATATTTACTAATAAATCATCCTAATCAAGATTATTATCATGTCCATTCCAATTAGTCAACAAATATATCAATTTCAAAATTATTTTGCACAAAAAATTTCATTCAAGAAATCAATACAAATGTAAAAAAATAACAGAAATTCTCCATTAAATTTGATATAGTGTCAGGAAAAAGAAATTAGACATAGTGATACATTTTAATATTAAACATTGACAGAGATGACGGGTGAAAAGATGTCAAATAATTAATGAGGTACATTAGCACTCCAATTTTCTTTAACCTTTCTTTTTCAATTAGGCTATTCAGCCTCCTAAAAAATGTTACTAATATCTGCAGGAAAGAACGAATTGTTACAATGAACTTCACAACATGAGCATGGAGCACCATTGGAAGATATTTAGCCCATTGTTTTTTCTGTAATTAAGCGTTTCTTGTCTCACTAATGCGGTAAAGTATTATAAAGCAGCTCATCATGTATAATGCTTCAACATTTCTCAAAGACATTTTTAAACATTTAAACTCCACGAGTCCTAAATGCTTTCCGAACTGTGAGAGAAACAAAAAGAGTGTTGTGCACAATTATCTCTCATGTACAGTATTAACCTCAAATCCATACAGTTTATAGATGGGGACATAGAAACATAGAGACATAGAAATTAGGTGCAGGAGTAGGCCATTTGGCCCTTCGAGCCTGCACCGCCATTCAATATGATCATGGCTGATCATCCAACTCAGTATCCCGTACCTGCCTTCTCTCCATACCCTCTGATCCCCTTAGCCACAAGGGCCACATCTAACTCCCTCTTAAATATAGCCAATGAACTGGCCTCGACTATCCTCTGTGGCAGAGAATTCCAGAGATTCACCACTCTCTGTGTGAAAAAAGTTCTTCTCATCTCGGTTTTAAAGGATTTCCCCCTTATCCTTAAGCTGTGACCCCTTGTCCTGGACTTCCCCAACATCGGGAGCAATCTTCCTGCATCTAGCCTGTCCAACCCCTTAAGAATTTTGTAAGTTTCTATAAGATCCCCCCTCAATCTCCTAAATTCTAGCGAGTACAAGCCGAGTCTATCCAGCCTTTCTTCATATGAAAGTCCTGACATCCCAGTAATCAGTCTGGTGAACCTTCTCTGCAATCCCTCTATGGCAATAATCTCCTTCCTCAGATTTGGAGACCAAAACTGTACACAATACTCCAGGTGTGGTCTCACCAAGACCCTGTACAACTGCAGTAGAACCTCCCTGCTCCTATACTCAAATCCTTTTGCTATGAAAGCTAACATACCATTCGCTTTCTTCACTGCCTGCTGCACCTGCATGCCTACATTCAATGACTGGTGTACCATGACACCCAGGTCTCGCTGCATCTCCCCTTTTCCTAGTCGGCCACCATTTAGATAATAGTCTGCTTTCCTGTTTTTGCCACCAAAATGGATAACCTCACATTTATCCACATTATACTGCATCTGCCAAACATTTGCCCACTCACCCAGCCTATCCAAGTCACCTTGCAGCCTCCTAGCATCCTCCTCAGAGCTAACACTGCCCCCCAGCTTAGTGTCATCCACAAACTTGGAGATATTGCCTTCAATTCCCTCATCCAGATCATTAATATATATTGTAAATAGCTGGGGTCCCAGCACTGAGCCTTGCGGTACCCCACTAGTCACTGCCTGCCATTGTGAAAAGGACCCGTTTACTCCTACTCTTTGCTTCCTGTTTGCCAGCCAGTTCTCTATCCACATCAATACTGAAGCCCCAATGCCGTGTGCTTTAAGTTTGTATACTAATCTCTTATGTGGGACCTTGTCGAAAGCCTTCTGGAAGTCCAGAAACACCACATCCACTGGTTCTCCCCTATCCACGCTACTAGTTACATCCTCGAAAAATTCTATAAGATTCGTCAGACATGATTTACCTTTGGTAAATCCATGCTGACTTTGTCCAATGATTTCACCACTTTCCAAATGTGCTGCTATCCCATCTTTAATAACTGACTCTAGCAGTTTCCCCACTACCGATGTTAGACTAACTGGTCTGTAATTCCCCGATTTCTCTCTCCCTCCCTTCTTAAAAAGTGGGGTTACGTTTGCTACCCGCCAATCCTCAGGAACTACTCCAGAATCTAAAGAGTTTTGAAAGATTATTACTAATGCATCCACTATTTCTGGAGCTACTTCCTTAAGTACTCTGGGATGCAGCCTATCTGGCCCTGGGGATTTATCGGCCTTTAATCCATTCAATTTACCCAACACCACTTCCCGGCTAACCTGGATTTCACTCAATTCCTCCAACTCCTTTGACCCGCGGTCCCCTGCTAATTCCGGCAGATTATTTATGTCTTCCTTAGTGAAGACGGAACCAAAGTAGTTATTCAATTGGTCCGCCATATCCTTGTTCCCCATGATCAACTCACCTGTTTCTGACTGCAAGGGACCTACATTTGTTTTAACTAATCTCTTTCTTTTCACATATCTATAAAAACTTTTGCAGTCAGTTTTTATGTTCCCTGCCAGTTTTCTTTCATAATCTATTTTTCCTTTCCTAATTAAGCCCTTTGTCCTCCTCTGCTGGTCTCTGAATTTCTCCCAGTCCTCCGGTATGCTGCTTTTTCTGGCTAATTTGTACGCATCATCCTTCGCTTTGATACTATCCCTGATTTCCCTTGTTATCCACGGATGCACTACCTTCCCTGATTTATTCTTTTGCCAAACTGGGATGAACAATTTTTGTAGTTCATCCATGCAGTCATTAAATGTCTTCCATTGCATATCCACCGTCAACCCTTTTAGAATTAATTGCCAGTCAATCTTGGCCAATTCACGTCTCATACCCTCAAAGTTACCTTTCTTTAAGTTCAGAACCATTGTTTCTGAATTAACAATGTCACTCTCCATCCTAATGAAGAACTCAACCATATTATGGTCACTCTTGCCCAAGGGGGCACGTACAACAAGACTGCTAACTAACCCTTCCTCATTACTCAATACCCAGTCTAAAATAGCCTACTCTCTCGTTGGTTCCTCTACATATTGATTTAGATAACTATCCCACATACATTCCAAGAAATCCTCTTCCTCAGCACCCCTGCCAATTTGATTCACCCAATCTATATGTAGATTGAAGTCACCCATTATAACGGTTTTGCCTTTGTCGCACGCATTTCTAATTTCCTGTTTGATACCATCTCCAACTTCACTACTACTGTTAGGTGGCCTGTACACAACACCCACCAGCGTTTTCTGCCCCTTAGTGTTTCGCAGCTCTACCCATACCGATTCCACATCCTCCAAACTAATGTCCTTCCTTTCCATTGCGTTAATCTCCTCTCTAATCAGCAACGCTACCCCACCTCCTTTTCCTTTCTCTCTATCCCTCCTGAATATTGAATATCCCTGGATGTTCAGCTCCCAGCCTTGGTCACCCTGGAGCCATATCTCCGTGATCCCAACTATATCATTGTCATTAATAGCTATCTGCACATTCAACTCATCCACCTTATTACGAATGCTCCTTGCATTGAGACACAAAGCCTTCAGGCTTGTTTTTACAACACTCTTACCCCTTATACAATTATGTTGAAAAGTGGCCCTTTTTGATTTTTGCCCTTGTTTTGTCTGCCTGCCACTTTTACTTTTCACCTTGCTACCTATTGCTTCTACCCTCATTTGACACCTCTCTGTCTCTACGCTCACACATTTAAGAAACCCTTTCCCTTTAACTCCATCCTCCACTATCCCATTCGACACCCCACCCCCCTTATTCAGTTTAAAACCACCCGTGTAGCAGTGGCAAACCTGCCTGTCAGAATGCTGGTCCCACACCTGTTAAGATGCAATCCGTCCCTTTTGTACAGTTCCCCCTTACCCCAAAACAGATCCCAGTGATCTAAGAATTTAAATCCCTGCCCCGTGCACCAGTTCCTCAGCCACACGTTCAGGTCCCGTATCTCCCTGTTCCTGCTCTCGCCAGCACGAGGAACTGGAAGCAAACCGGAGATAACAACCCTGGAGGTCCTGCTTTTCAGCATTTTTCCGAGCTCTCTAAAGTCACGCTGCAGAATATTCATCCCCTTCTTTCCGACATCGTTTGTGCCGACATGCACTACCACTTCTGGATGTTCACCTTCGCCCTTGAGGATTTTCTGCACTCTGTCCGTGACATCCTGGATCCTGGCACCAGGAAGGCAGCACACCATCCTCGCATCCCGTCTGTTGCTGCAGAAACCCCTGTCCGTACCTCTCACAATGGAGTCTCCCACTACAATGGCGTTGCCTGCCTTAGGCCTTTTTGGTTTTGGCTCAACAGCCCTATTCGCATCACAAGCCAGTCCGCTGCCCAGTGTAAACACCTCTTCTGTCCCGACAGCTTCTAAGTGGGTGAACCTGTTCACAAGAGGTACAACACCCGGGGACGTTGGCATTCCATGCTTCCCTCCCGTTCTCACTGTCTCCCACCTTCTCTCTTCCAGTACCTTAGGTGTAACAATCGTACTGTAGGACTTGTCGAGGAACGACTCCGTTTCTCGGACGAACCGGAGGTCATCCACTTGCTTCTCCAGTTCCCCAACACGGCCCTTCAGGAGCTCTACCTGGATGCACTTCTCACATTTGTAGCAGCCAGAGGCACCAGCCGTGTCCTTGACCTCCCACATACTGCAAGCGTCGCACTGAATCAGCTTGCCTGACATCTCCTTCTTTTGTCTCTACCTCTCAAGCGTATTGCGTGGTCTCCTCTCCTCAGCCTCCTTGCCGAAGACTCACACTTTTCTCACAGGGCACTTCCCTCACAAGGCCGCTCACTCACTGCCGCTCGCTAAGAGCCTTCTTGCTTAAATTGACTGATAAATTGCCTGATTTACCAATTTACAAACCAAATTCCTCAGTTTTCAACTGTTTTCCCGGCACTGACTCACTTCTCTCCTCCCACTTGGGTAGAGCCAATCAGTCGTATCTCTTGCTCAGCTCCTGCTGCTGTTGCTCCCAAAACTACAGCAGTTCTGAGTAAAGTCTGCCTGTCCTTGGCCTCTACTTTAACTGTTTTCACCCCTCTGACTCACTTCTATCCTACCACTTGGGCTAGAGCCAATCAGTCGTATCTCTTGCTAAACTCCTGCTGCTGTTGCTCCGAAAACTACAGCAGTTCTGAGTAAAGTCTGCCTGTCCTTGGTCTCTACTTTAACTGTTTTCACCCCTCTGACTCACTTCTCTCCTCCCACTTGGGCTAGAGCCAATCAGTCGTATCTCTTGCTCATCTCCTGCTGCTGTTGCTCCCAAACCTACAGCAGTTCTGAGTAAAGTCTGCCTGTCCTTGGCCTCTACTTTAACTGTTTTCACCCCTCTGACTCACTTCTCTCCTCCCACTTGGGCTAGAGCCAATCAGTCGTATCTCTTGGTAACCTCCTGCTGCTGTTGCTCCCAAAATCTACACGTAGAAAGTTTCATAATGACTAAATATGAATGCAAGGTTGGTGTGACTGACCCCCTCATTCTGACTGAATTCCTCATTCACAGAACACAGTCTGTTCGTCTTGGTGAAAATGTGTCAGCGTCGATAACAATCAGCACGGGAGCACCTCAAGGCTGCGTGCTCAGCCCCCTGCTGTACTCACTCTATACTCATGACTGTGTAGCCGGTCACAGTGCGAACTCCATCATCAAGTTCGCTGACGACACCACTGTTGTGGGACGTATCACTGATGAGGATGAATCAGAGTGTAGAAGAGAGATCGAGCAACTGTCCACATGGTGCCAGCACAATAACCTGGCGCTCAACACCACCAAAACCAAGGAACTGATTGTGGACTTTGGAAGGAGTAGGATGGGGACCCACAGTCCCGTTTATATCAACGGGTCGATGGATGAAAGGATCAAGAGCTTCAAATTCCTGGGCATGCACATCTCTGAAGATCTTTCCTGGTCCAAGAACACTAATGCAATTATCATGAAAGTACATCAGCGCCTCTACTTCCTGAGAAGATTACGGAGAGTCGGTTTGTCAAGGAGGACTGTCTCTAACTTCTACAGGTGTACAGTAGAGAGCATGCTGACCGGTTGCATCGTGGCTTGGTTCGGCAACTTGAGCGCCCTGGAGAGGAAAAGATTACAAAAAGTAGTAAACACTGGCCAGTCCATCATCGGCTCTGACCTTCCTTCCATCGAGGGGATTTATTGCAGTCGCTGCCTTAAAAAGGCTGGCAGTATCATCAAAGACCCACACCATCCTGGCCACACACTCATCTCCCTGCTACCTTCAGGTAGAAGGTACAGGAGCCTGAAGACTGCAACAACCAGGTTCATGAATAACTACTTCCCCACAGCCATCAGGCTATTAAACCTGGCTCGGACAACACTCTGATCATTAATAACCCATTATCTGTTATTTGCACTTTATCAGTCTATTTAATCATGTGTGTATATATTTATACAATGGTAAATGGACACACTGATCTGTTTTGTAGTAAATGCCTACTATGTTCTGTGTGCTGAAGCAAAGCGAGAATTTCATTGTCCTATCAGGGACACATGACAATAAACTCACTTGAACTTGAACTTGAACTGATCATTGAGTAACATTTTTCTCTTGAAGTTTCGGTATTGATAGAAAATGGTTCTTCTATGAGAGCGTTGACAGTCAGTTTTTAGACTAAACTGCTTGAAAATGTCATTGATGACAAATTTTAGGTGATGCTGAAAAGCAGTATCCAATATGTTCAATGTTCTATGTTGATTGATGTCACTGTATTGTCTTTCTGCTGACTGGTTAGCACACAACAAAAGCTTTTCACAGTACATCGGTACACATGACAATAAACTAAACTGAACTAAACATGAACCTCTGTCTCAACTTGAAATGTCACCAAACTTCTCTCCATAGAAGCTGCCTGTCCTGCTGAGTTATGGGCCTGTCGCACTTAAGAGCCTCTACACTTAGCTTATTTTGTAGGCGACTACAGGCGACTAGGCTGTCGCCACATGGTTGCCGGGGTGTCGCCTGGATGGTCATGAGTAGTCCCCTCAGTCGCCCAAAGAGTCCTAGCGTCTTTCTGGTCGCCGCTGGATTTTCAACATGTTGAAACATTTTCGGAGACAGTCGGCAACAGTAGGATTGACGCCAATGAGCGTAGCTTGACTTCTCCTGACATAGATGCTGTCATTATTGTCGCCAGCTAAACGTAAGTTGTCGCCAGGTGACGTAGGTTGTCGCCGGTGCTGACTTCGGTTATGTTTTGTTATTAAAGTAATGATTCTATTTCAAATTTTATGTTGAAGGGGGGTCCAGTCTCCAGTTTTTCGGCGACCTGCTACGTCTATGACAGTCGCCGGCAGTCGCCGCCACATGATCGTGGGTGGTTGCCAGGGAGTCGCCTTCATGATCGTGAGGAGTTCCCGCATTCTGGAAACTAGTCGCGGCCTCATTATGGTCGCAGAAAATTTTTCAACATTTTGAAAAATTAGCGGCGACCAAAATGAATCCGTCATGGAGAGTAGCGAGTATTCTCGTGCCGTAGGTGGGTCGCTAGGAGGTCCTAGAGGGTTGCCATGAGGTCGAAGGATCTCGTAGGTCCTCATAGGTTGTAGCTGGTGCTGACCGGTGAATTTCATTGGCTCATTGGGAAAAAACCCCCCATAAACAGTAGTTTTTAGAACCAAGGATAACCGACCGGTAATGTTAATGTCCGCCGAGCTTCACAGCCGTGTATCTCTGGCTTCTTAAAAGGTGTCTCCACTCCTTCTCCCTCCTTCTCCCCCCTTCACCCCCATCTTCCCCCTCTTTTAAAGGACTTACGGTACACTATGCTGTATCCATCCTAATTACAGCGCCAACCTTCCTGTTCATCGCGGTGTGTGTCTGTATCACATTGGCTTTGCACCGTGTGAATTTCACACAGACTGTGCTCCCCCCACTTCCCCCGTGTGTCTGGGAAGATGTGACAGGTGGTAGGATAAAGCCCGAGGTGACGGAAATGTTGGAGGATGATATGTTGGATGCGAAGGCTGGTTGGGTGAAGGGGGAGGAACTATATCCATGTTCCATCTGGGGGGGGGGGGGGGGGGGGCGAGAGCAGAACTACGGAACACAGAGGAGTCACGGGTAAGAGATCCATCGATTACAGCAGGTGGGGAAACCACGTTTACAAAAGGAAGAGGAGATCTCGAATGGAAAGCCTCATCTTGGGAGCATGGAAGGTTTGGGATAGAGTCTTTGCAAGAGGCAGGGTGGGAGGAGGTGTAGTCTAGATAAGTGTGGGAGTCAATGGGTTTGTAGTAGATGTCAGTGGATAGTCTGTCCCTTCTGATGGAGACAGTGAGATCAGGAAAGGGGAGAGGTGTCACAGAGAGAGTAAGTGTATTTGAGGGCAGGGCGGAAGTTAATGGTGAAGTTAATAAAATCAATGAAATCTGCACAAGTGTAAGAGGCAGCCCCAATGCAGTTGTCGATGTAGGGAGAAAGAGTGGGGGGATGGTGTCAGTGTACATTGGGACAAGGACTGTTTGTCATAAGCAACAAAAACGCAGGTATGGTGCAGCCCATGTTTGCTGAAGATTGCACAATCTTCAATTCCATCACAAGTCCTGAGTAAGTAAATCAGACAATATGCAAAATAAAAGCAATGCTAAGGAAAAAAGGTTGATCGTTGGCAAATGACTTCATCATCATGAAAATACCAGGCTGTGACTGCCAGTAACGAGAGAGAATCTAACCATGTTCTCTTGGCATTTGATAGCATTATCGTCATCATGCCCCCAAAATCCTGAGGATTATGATTGATCAGAAACTCAACTTGAATTCTTACATAAATTCTCTAATTACACGAGCAAGTCAGGTGTTTGCCGTCGTGCAACAGAGGACTTGCCTCTTGACAGCCCAAGACTCTCCCACCATCTACAATCCAGAAGTGTGAAGTTCTCTCCACTTGCCTGAAAGAATAACATCTCCAACTGTTCAAGCAAAGCTGCCCACTTCAATGACCCCATCCACCACATTAACTTTGATTTTCTCCACCAGCAGCGCACAGTGACTGTAATGTGTGCAATCTACAAAATAATGCAGATACTCACTCGCCTGGCTCATTTAAACATAATTTCCTGGCCATCTGATGTCTACCATCAAGAAGGATGGGAACCGCAGGTGTATGGGACCACCACCACCTTCAGATTCCCCTCCAATTTACACACTATCCCGACTTGGAAACATATTGTCTGTTCCTCATCATTAATTAAAGGATGAGCGTGTTCAGGTGATGGGAAGTTTAATAAGACGAAAGGAATAAGAGACCAATAGTGCAGTACAGTATTTGTGGAAGAATTAAAATAAAAGCACGACTGAACAGCCCAAAAAATGTAAGCAAACATGTGCAGGAAGTGTATCTGGAGTAAATAAAATAGTAAGATTAAACGAGAACTTACCAGTTTGAAGTTTGATCTGTATTTTATGAGGAGTTACGATGAGGGTATTACGTGAAGAACCCGCTCAGTGCGTAGGCGCGGCATACTTCCAAGCAGCGGTGTGGAATCACAGATAGACACAGTTATTTTGAAGTAAACATAGTAAAGATAAGGAGACATCAATTTATTAGTTTGATCCATATAATGAGGGTGGGAGCGGAGGGCACGTAATACCCTCATCGTAACTCCTCATAAAATACAGATCAAACTTCAAACTGGTAAGTTCTCGTTTAATCTTACTATTTTACTTCGGAGTCACGTGAGTGACTACGTGAAGATTTCAAAGCTCTGTGATTTCAAACCGTGTAACAGTTTCATTTCACTCACTGCCGAAGTTCTTGAGGGAGGAAGTGTTATCGTAATGAACCAATTAGTCTATTTGTAGAAAAACACAATGGTATTTTTTAAACAATAACAACAAAGAATTAAGTTGCTCCCCTGGGCTTAAATTAAATATTTGCAGTTCGTAAATCTTTACTGCAAATAAACCAGGTTTTGCCAACGGCTTATTATAAAATTTCTGAATGGTCTTTTCCCTTCCCACCATCCTGCTGTAGCCAGGATGTGGCCTATAGGCATGTCCATTCTTTAGCCGTCGACATGGATGCTGCCCTGGTGGAATAAAATTTGTACATGTTAGTGTTTATCCCAGCAGTTTCTAGCACCTGCTTGAGCCATCTCGCAATGGTTTGGCTCGTACCCCACCATAAGGTTTTTGTGACTGACCCACAAGGCTTTTCATCTCCCTCGAATATTCTGGTTGTGTCTATGTAGGATAGTAGGTGGGTCATGGCACATAACCGTGGTTCTGGTGGGTAAGCCACGACTGGATTAGGTGTTCCTGGTCTGCTCTGTTTGACCAGTCGCTGGATAACGATAGATCTGGTCGGGAGCTGTGATCATGTTGTCCAGTCGCAATAGGTGTAGTGACTGGACCCTCTGAGCGGATACAAGTGCCATCAACATGAGCGTCTTTAGTGTAGCTTGCCCGAGGCCGGGGGACCTGGCTGGTGGCCATTCCCTGAGATATGTCAGGACCACACTGATATCCCAAATATGGGTATACCTGAGCTTAGGGCTTGATATTGTAAATGCCCTTCATCAGTTTTACCACCAGTGGATGGGATCCCATCGCCTGTTGTCCTGGCGCTGGTTTGAGATAAGCAGAAAGAGCACTCTGCGCTGTGTTGATGGCACTGTAGCAGATCCCTACATCGTGGTGTAGATGGCCAGGAACTCCAGTATGTTGGTGGCTGTAGCTGTTGCGTATGTTGTCCATGTTTCCTGGCAGTACTTCTCCCTTTTTTGATGCTGGTTAAGTACTGCCTCTTGGTGGATGTTCGAAGGGATGCCGACATGGTGGTGATGGTTTGTTTGGACAATCCCAGTTCCAGGTAAGGTCTGTTCAAACTTGCAACCCAGGCGTTTAATTTTCTCATGGCATGGGTGTTTAGCTTACCTGGTAGGTAAGTAGCTGATAGCCAAATATGTCTTTCGACATACCATTGCCAAATCATGTTGACCAATTTGTCGCATGATAATGATTTTATGCCACCCATATGGTTAATATAAGCCATCACCGTAGTATTTATCAATTTGTAACCGAACATGCAAGTGCTGCATATTAGATACATATGCTTTTAAACCATAAAAGGCGCCCAACATCTCTAGATAGTTAATGCCCAGTGTAAGTAGTAATGATGACTCTAGTTTAGTCCATCTACCACTTGTGCTGGATATGGAGTTAGTCGCTCCCCAGCCTTGAGCACTGGCATCTGTTTGAATAACTAAAGTAGGGTTAGTGATAAAGATAGGGCTGAAACTATGCCAAATGTTTTCTTCCCACCACTGTAGGTCTGATATTGCTTCAGTGGGTGAGTTCATGACACGATCATAGTGACCTGTATGTCGTTTTATTGCCCGTACCTTTGCTCTCTGTAAATCTTTTGATAGTGCAAAGGTCCGAATTGTGTAGCCGGAAATGCTGCTACCATTTCCCCAATTACTCTTGCTACTTGTCGAATAGTTGGTCGCTCGTTGACCATTAATTTGTTGCATGATTGTGCTAATTCAACAATTTTTGCCTTTGGCAAGGTAACAGTCATATGGACTGAGTTAATTGTGAAGCCCAGGTAGTCCATGATAGTGGATGGCTTCAACTTAGATTTATCTGGATGTAGGACGAACCCCAGAGTTTCGAGGAGCTGTTTTGTAGCTGATACTGCTGCCACAGCCAATTCCATCGTTTTCCTTACTATCAGAATATCCTCCAGATATGCCACGACAATATGTTTTTGTTTTCTTAGTATTGCCATGGCTGGGTTCAATATTTTGGTGAATAATCTTGGGCTGAAGTTCGCCCATAGGGCAATGCTTGTACCATCCAGATACATTTTAGGTATCTGCAATGATCCTTGTATATGGGTACTAGATAGTAAGCATCTTTAAGATAAATGCTTGCCATGAAGTGTCCTTTGGAATTCAGTTGTTTGGCAGTAACATATGTCTCCATTTTGAAATGTATATACTTAACAAATTTGTTTAGTGATGTTAAGTCAATGATGATGCGACAGACACCATCTTTTTTAGTTTTAGTGAATATATTCGATACAAATTCCAAAGGTTCATGTTTGGTCTTTTCGATGACCCCCTTTGTGATAAGTCTCACCAGTTCAGCTTGTCCCTCACGTTTCTCTTTGACGGAGGGAGAAATACCCTTTGGGGCCATTGTTGAACTGGCGGCGTTTTTTCTGACATGAATTGTATTTTATATCCTGTAATGTTGTTGAGTATATACTTGTCACTCGTGACCATACCCCATGCTTCTTTAAACAAGTGTAATCTCCCCCCTGTTAATAAAGCACCCTTATTCTCTATATGCTGGTAGGGACCAGACCCACCTACCTCCATGGTTATTGGCGATTCTGTTTCTTCATTTTCCTGAAGATTTTGTTCTGACGTGCTGGCGATGTTGGGGGGAGACGCATTTTCCAGAGGGTCCGCTGCGGGCCCTGATCTAAAAGATCTTTGGGGATAATGTGCGGACCCCAAGCGTTCACCAGTCCCATATGCGGACGTCGACTGGTGGATGCCGTGGGGTGCTGCCGCTTGGGTATCGGAGGTCTTGGTTTGCTCGTCCCGGGGCCTGCCCTCATTAGGCCGAAGGTTTTTGATGCTTCCTGCATCTCCTTCAGTTTTTTATTGAAATCTTTCCCAAATGGCAGCGCGTCCGTCTCCGCAGCTGGGGCTTTACACAAGCCAGCAAATTTGGGATTGAGGGCAGGTCTTATGTTTCCCTCCGGAGATTGTTGATCTCAAATTGTGTGGTACACATTAATGCCAGCACATCCTGCTGGCAGGTATCCATCTCCGTGGTCTCCACGGAACGAGCAAAGGCTGTGATGGCCGACGTCAGGAGCCTTAGGATCCGCTGTAGCTTGAGTTCTTGGGTCCGGATGTGTGACCCACATGCCCCCAGATTTGGCTGTTGACACTTTTTACTTTGAGGGCCTCACCGTTTTCTGGTGCTGTGTTGTTTCAGCACCTCAGCAAGCACCTTTTCCAGTAATGGTTGATGCTGGTTGCCATTCTTGGTTCCACCGGTGCTCCAGCCCGTGGGGTTGCTACAAGCGGTCCATCACACCCAACAGCTCTTCATGTTCCTGCACCCCTGGCATACTCCCGAATTCGTCCGCCTGCCCCTGTTCCAGACCAGCCCAGCCCTGGTCACCAATGCTAGCCTCCAGTAATGAGGGAGCAGAGGGCAGTGCATGAAACACTGTGGAGGGGGTGCCTGACCTCCCTCCGCGAGAGCGCTCTTTCTGCGCATCTCGCTGGAGCTGCTCCAATTGCTGTTGGATGCAGCTCAGGCGGCTGTCTCTCCTCCATTTAGGTGGAAACATGTCCCCGTCCGACGAATCGGACGCCACCGGCCGGATGCCTGTTCGGATGGCTAGACATCCAGCCCGCAGTTCAGGCACTAGCGAGACTGGGCTCGGCGCGGTGATGGGGATAGCGGAGCCCCGGTAATTGTTCCTACCGCCTTCATCTGGAGCTTTTGTGCCTTGTAGTAGCGAGAGCACCCCTCAAGCAGCGCGTCTCGCAGGCACCTGCTCCGTGAGCCGCTCCAGCGGCTCAGGCGGCTCTCTCTCCCCCCGTGCGGGTGGAGAGATGTCCCGTCCGACATCGGGAACACCTGCCGGATGCCTCTCGAGTGGCTATGCGTCCAGCCCGCTGCTCAGGTACTAGCGGGCTGGCCTCGGCACGGTGTCGGGGAATTACGGAACACCGGGTAACGCTCCTACCGCCTGTTGCTGCCCCCCTCCCCGACGGGAAAACGGGGGACAGTTTTGTTCCAGAGCCTTTTTCTCTGCCTGTAAAAAACACAAGCAGAAAAAGGCTCACCTGTAAAAGAAAACCTCAGGGTACTCACCTGACGGTCCGGTTCATTCTGTAATGGGAGAGCCTAACTCCCGTTGCAGGCCGCTGTTGCACTGCTGGCGTAATGCCGCGCCTGCGCACTGAGCGGGTTCTTCACGTAGTCACTCACGTGACTCCGAAGTAAAATTGTAAGACGTTAAGGCTTAAAGCTCCTTGTCTGACTGCAAGTAGGATTTTTTGTCAGGATAGTTGAGATGACAGCGCAAATAGTAACAAATGAGTTCGATCATAGCAATTACACAGTTTTCGAGACTTGGCAGGAACGTCATGATACATTTGCCATCACTTCATCTGAAATTTAATGGAAAGGAAACCTGATTAATTTTGGTTTAAAAATGAATAGTTGAAAATTAAATACAAGTAGAGGCAATCAATGAATTCAATGAACAGGGTGAAAGGTTAGGGGTTTCTCATTCCAGATCCTGCGAACATGAAGTTCTATCTATTAATGATACAAAA
Organism: Amblyraja radiata; assembly: GCF_010909765.2. Taxonomy (NCBI): domain Eukaryota; kingdom Metazoa; phylum Chordata; class Chondrichthyes; order Rajiformes; family Rajidae; genus Amblyraja; species Amblyraja radiata. Next base: position 12,025,531 of record NC_045970.1, read on the forward strand.
AAGACAAGTGAAACTAATTTACATTATGTGAAGCAAGCTACGAATAATTCCTGACAAACTTTATGCAACTGAGCAGTTGTGAAGCAAATTGCATGGTAACTCGATATGGGCATAAACTCCATCAACTTGATATTGACATAAACTCAGGAAAATAGCTATGCCACATTGCCATCAGCTGCTCAGTCAAGCCAAAACATAGAAACATAGAAAATAGGTGCAGGAGGAGGCCATTCGGCCCTTCGAGCCGGCATCGCCATTCATTGTGATCATGGCTGATCGTCCCCTATCAATAACCCGTGCCTGCCTTCTCCCCATATCCCTTGACTCCACTAGTCCCTAGAGCTCTATCTAACTCTCTCTTAAATCCATCCAGTGACTTGGCCTCCACTGCCCTGTGGCAAGAAATTCTATAAATTCACAACTCTCTGGGTGAAAACGTTTTTTTCTCACCTCAGTCGTAAATGACCTCCCATTTATTCTAAGACTGTGGTCCCTGGTTCTGGACTCGCCCAACATTGGGAAAATTTTTCCTGCATCTAGTTTGTCCAGTCCTTTTATAATTTTATATGTTTCTATAAGATGCCCCCTCATCCTTCTAAACTCCAGTGATTACAAGCCTAGTCTTTTCAATCTTTCCTCATATGACAGTCCCGCCATCCCAGGGATCAATCTCGTGAATCTACGCTGCACTGCCTCAATCACAAGGATGTCCTTCCTCAAATTAGGAGACCAAAACTGTACACAATACTCTAGATGTGGTCTCACCAGAGCCCTATACAACTGCAGAAGAACCTCTTTACTCCTATACTGAAATCCTCTTGTTATGAAGGTTAACATTCCATTAGTTTTCTTCACTGCCTGCTGTACCTGTAAGCCAACTTTCAGTGACCGGTGTACAAGGGCACCCAGGTCTCGCTGTACCTACCCCTTACCTAACCTAACCCCATTAAGATAATAATCTGCCCCCTTGTTTTTGCCGCCAAAGTGGATAACCTCACATTTATCTATATTATACTGCATCTCCCACGCATCTGCCCACTCACTCAACCTGTCCAGGTCACCCTGCTACCTCCTAACATCCTCTTCACAGTTCACACTGCCACCCAGCTTTGTGTTATCCGCAAACTTGCTAGTGTTGCTCCTAATTCCCTCTTCCAAATCATTAATATATATGGTAAACAGTTGCGGCCCCAACACCGAGCCTTGCGACACTCCACTCGCCACTGCCTGCCATTCTGAAAAGGACTCGTTCACTCCTACTCTTTGCTTCCGGTCTGCCAACCAATTTTCTATCCATGTCAACACCCTACCCCCAATACCATGTGCTCTAATTTTAGTCAAGTCAAGTCAAGAGAGTTTATTGTCATGTGTCCCAGATAGGACAATGAAATTCTTGCTTGCTGCAGCACAACATAATATTGTAGGCATAAATACAGATTAGATCAGTGTGTCATATACCATAGAATATATATATACACACATAAATATACAGATAAGGTGCAATAGGCTGTTCTAGTTCAGAGTTTGTTTGAGGTTGTGTTTAATAGTCTGATGGCTGTGGGGAAGTAGCTGTTCCTGAACCTGGATGTTGCAGATTTCAGCCTCCTGTACATTCTACCTGATGGCAGCAGAGAGATTAGTGTGTGGCCAGGATGGTGTGGGTCCTTGATGATGCTGGCAGCCCTTTTGAGGCAGTGACTGCGATAGATCCCCTCGATGGTAGGGAGGTCAGAGCCGATGATGGACTGGGCAGTGGACACAACGTTCTGCATTCTTTTCCGCTCCTGGACGCTCAAGTTGCTGAACCAAGCCACGATGCAACCAGTCAGTATGCCCTATACTGTGCACCTGTAGATGTTCGAGAGGGTCCTCTTTGACATACCGACTCTCCGTAATCTTCTCAGGAAGTTGAGGCGCTGATGTGCTTTCCTTATAATTGCATCAGTGTGCTGGGACCAGGAAAGATCTTCGGAAATATGCACGCCCAGGAATTTGAAGTTCATGACCATTTCCACCATCGACCCGTTGATATAAACGGGACTGTGGGTCTCCATCCTACCCCTTCCGAAGTCCACAATCAGTTCCTTGGTTTTGCTGTTGTTGTGAGCCAGATTATTGTGCTGGCACCATTTGGTGAATTGGTCGATCTCACTTCTATACTCTGACTCGTCCCCATCAGTGATACGTCCTACAACAATGGTGTCGTCGGCGAACTTGATGATGAGGTTCGTACTATGTCCGGCTAAGCAATCATGAGTATAGAGTGAGTACAGCAGGGGGCTGACCACGCAGCCTTGAGGTGCTCCCGTGCTAATTGTTATCGAGGATGACACATTTCCACCAAGACGGACAGACTGTGGTCTATGAATGAGGAAGTCGAGGATCCAATTACAGAGGGATGCGCAAAGACCCAGATCTGAGAGCTTGGTAACCAGCTTGGAGGGGATGATGAATTGATTTAATTTATTTATTTATTTTATTATTTATTTCGAACAGAATTAAAAAAAAGAAAGCAAGTGTGAAACAGCATACAAAATACAAAACAAGAATATTTATATAGTGTCATAAACAATATCTATAAATAAATGAAATCGTATGTGTCCGAAAAGGAGCAGGAAGAAGCCAAAGCTTATTAATTCCCACCCCTTATTCAACTGCTTGTAATTATCTTATACAAATTTAGCAGCTATATGTACACCATATGTACACCAGCCACTATATGTACACCAAATTATTTACATTTATACACTAATCAAATATTTACAAAGCCATACAAAAAAGAAAAAAAGAAAAAGAAAAGAAAAAACCCTCATATACTATACAGTATCTTAGTCATATATTCAACCCATCACTCTATAATCACCCTTCCCAATACAATCAGTATAACAAATATCCCACTCACAATCACCTATCCTCATCCCAATATCCTTTTAAACAAGTGTTTTTGTACATCTTTTTAAACTGAATATGTTTGTGCTAAGTTTTATCTCCTGTTCCAGACCATTCCACAAGTTCACACCATAGATTGCTATGCACATACTTTTAAGAGTTGTTCTGACATTGAGTTTGATATTAAATGCCGAGCTGTAGTCAATGAATAACATCCAAATGGTCCAGAGCGGAGTGGAGAGCCAGCGAGATCACATCCACCGTTGATCTGTTGTGGCGATAAGCGAACTGCAGAAGGTCCAGTTTTTGTCGAGGTAGGAGTTGATTTGCGCCATGATCAACCTCTCAAAGCAGTTTATCACCACAAATGTTAGTGCCACGGGTCGATAGTCATTGAGGCATGTCACCTTGCTCTTCTTGGGCACCGGTATTATTGATGCCGTTTTAAAGCAGGTGGGGACCTCAGACCTCAGAAGTGAGAGGTTAAAAATGTCCGTTAAAACTCCAGCCAGTTGGCCCACACAAGGTTTTAAAACGCGACTGGGTATACCATCAGGTCCAGGTGCTTTCCGAGGGTACACCCACCTGAAGGATCTTCTGACGTCGGCCTCTGTGACTGTGACTGAAATACCATCACGGCGAATTGGGGCTCGGGAAGGCACATCAGTGTTCCCCCTATCAAAGCGTACATAAAACGCACTGAGCTCGTTAGGGAGTGATGCTTCGCTGACATTTGAGCTGCTTCCTGATTTCGCCTTGTAGGAGGTGATTGCATTCAAGCCCCGCCACAGTTGCTGAACATCCGTCTCATCCTCCAGCTTGGAGCAGTAGTTCATTTTGGTAATTTTGATGGCCTTACCAAGGTCATATCTGGACTTCTTGTAGACCTCTGTATCTCCAGACCTGAATGCCCGGGATCTGGTCTTCAGAAGAGTGCGGATCTCATGGTTCATCCAAGGCATCTGGTTAGGAAACACTCAGAAGTTTTTTGTTGGGATGCAGTCCTCCACACATTTCTTTATGAAGTCTGTAGCGACTGTGGCATATTCATTCAGGTCCATTGCCGATTCCCTGAACATTGCCCAGTTTACACATTCCAAACTGTCCTGGAGTTGTTCCTATGCCCCCCCCCCCCCTCCCCCCTCCCCCCCGACTAGCTCTGTACAGTCCTCACCTCTGGGATTGCGCTCTTCAATTGCTGCCTGTAGGCAGGAAGAAGCAGCACCGTGGTATGGTCGGATTTAAGTGAAGGCGAGGGATAGAGCGATAGGCATCCTTGATGGTTGTGTAGCAGTGGTCAAGGGTGTTTGGTCCTCTGGTGCTGCTGGAGACATGTTGGTGGAAGTTAGGGAGCGATTTCTTCAGGTTGGCTTTGTTGAAGTCCCCGGCTACGGTGGTAACTGCCTCGGGGTAAGCTGTCTGGTGCTTGTTGACCATGGCGTGCAGCTCCTCCAATGCCAGACGGAAATCTGCCTGGGGTGGGATGTAAACCGCGGTCAGGTTGACGGAGGTGAATTCCCTTGGTAGGTAGAAGGGACGGCACTTCACCGCCAGATGTTCGAGGTGTGGAGAGCAGGAGTTGGACAGGACTGCCACGTCTGAGCACCATGCAGAGTTGACCATGAGGTAGACGCCCCCTCCTCTCCCTTTCCCAGATGCCTGTGTACGGTCCATACAGTGGATGGAGAACCCTTCAGGCTGGACTGCTGAGTCTGGGGAGCTGGGGGTGAGCCATGTCACTGTGAAACAGAACACAGAGCATTCCCTCAGCTCCCTTTGGTAAAGCAGCCTTGCCCTTAAGTCCTCCTCTTTGTATTCTAGTGTCTGTACTTTGGCCAGTAGGATGGTAGGGAGAGGGGGCTGAAGTCCCATACGCTTCAGTCTTACTTGTAGTCCTGCCCGACGGCCACGTTTCCGTACTCCATGAAGCCCTCCTCGGAGTTTAAAGGTACAGTACCTACGAGTCTCCAAGAGGTCGGGGATTCCCCTGAGATCAGGAATTCCCTTACAGTCGGCACCTCCAGTTCCGTTGCTGCTGGTAGATCCTGCCCGACGGCCTCGGATCGTTTGTGTTGTTGTGAAGTGGTTTATTTCTCGGTATAGAGAACTCATCCCTATGTCATGCTACATGACTGGAATGTTGAACGATTTTGATTCACATCTGCACTATTGATCTATAACAGGTAATGCTAGTCAAGTCAAGTCAAGTCAAGTCAAGTGAGTTTATTGTCATGTGTCCCTGTATAGGACAATGAAATTCTTGCTTTGCTTAAGCACACAGAAAATAGTAGGCATTTACTACAAAACAGATAAATGTGTCCATATACCATGATATAAATATATACACACATGAATAAATAAACTGATAAAGTGCATATAGCAGAAAGTGGTTATTAATAATCAGAGTTTTGTCCGAGCCAGGTTTAATAGCCTGATGGCTGAGGGGAAGTAGCTATTCCTGAACCTGGTTGTTGCAGTCTTCAGGCTCCTGTACCTTCTACCTGAAGGTAGCAGGGAGATGAGTGTGTGGCCAGGATGGTGTGGGTCTTTGATGATACTGCCAGCCTTTTAGAGGCAGCGACTGCGATAAATCCCCTCGATGGAAGGAAGGTCAGAGCCGATGATGGACTGGGCAGTGTTTACTACTTTTTGTAGTCTTTTCCTCTCCAGGGCGCTCAAATTGCCGAACCAAGCCACGATGCAACCGGTCAGCATGCTCTCCACTGTGCACCTGTAGAAGTTAGAGAGAGTCTTCCTTGACAAACCGACTCTCCGTAATCTTCTCAAGAAGTAGAGGCGCTGATGAGCTTTTTTGATAATTGCGTTAGTGTTCTCAGACCAGGAAAGATCTTCAGAGATGTGCACGCTACGCAAAATAATTTGATAATTTGTGTTTTGTGTGAGAATCAAAGTTCATCACAAGTTTGACAAACACCACACCATCTGCTTCACAACTGCTCAGTTGCATAACATTTGTCAAGAATTATTTGAAGCTCACTTCACATAACGTAAATTAGATTCACTTGTCTTTTTGCACCGTTAATGGGTAGAACTTCATGTTAGCAGGATCTGCAATGAGAAACCCCTAACCTTTCACCCAGTTCATTGAATTAATGATTGCCTCTCCTTATACTTAATTTTCAATTATTCATTCTTAAAACAAAATAAGCAGGTTTCCTTTCCATTAGATTTCAGATGAAGCGATGGCAAAATGTATCATGATCTTCCTGCCACGTCTCGAAAACAGTGTGTTGAAAGGTTCATCGCCTTCCACAGGGGAAATATGAGACAGAATTTTACGCAAGAGTAAATCTTCAAAGTCATTGCGATATTTCACAATGCACCCTTTCTCTATTCTCTCCCCCAAAGACAAATATTTGATTTTGGATATGAAAGGCTTCGGAAATATTTTTATTAACACTTAAAAAATGTAAGAACTGCGAGAATAAGGGGCCAGCTATATATTTGGGCTTTCAAAGCTATCTAAAGGTGAATTTAATGGCAAGAAAAAACAAATTGCTGGAAAGATGAAATCAAAAATCATCAATGTGGTTAATCCAATGGTGAATAGGCAAGTTGGGCCAAAGGGCCTGTTTCCACACTGTATCACTCAATGACTAAGTTAATAAGGCATGCCCTGTCATGTACAAAGCCATACTGATTGTCGCTAATTAACTTATTATCTTCCAAGTGTGAGTATAACCTACACTGAAGAATCCTCTTCTGTAACTTCACTCTCACTGACATTAGGCTCACCGGCCTATCATTTCTTGGGTTCTCTCTACTCTCATTCTTAAACAAAGGAACAACATTACCTACTTTCCATTTTTCCAGGACCTTGCCTGTGACGAGAGTAGATGCAAAGAATTAAAATATATATTTTTTAGAGATACAGTACGGAAACAGCCTACCGGATCCACGCCCACCAGTGCTCCCTGCACATTAACATATCCTACACCTACTAGGGACAAATTTAACATTTACAAAACCACCAGGGGCACCGTACGATGGCAGCTCCGCCAATAGTCTGTTCGATTTTTCATCTTTTTTTATTTTTAGTGTTTGTTAAAAGTTTGTTTTAATGTTCTCCAGTTTGTCTTATGGGGGGGAGGGGAGGGTATCAGGGAAAACTTTATTTCAGGTTCTTACCTTGCCGGAGATGAGATTGATTTTCGTATCGCATTCTCCGGTCGCTCTGAGGCCTTCCATCGTTGGAGCTGGTGGCCTCCTCGGACTGTCGTGAGCCCCACCGCGGGGCGTGGACTTAACATCGGAGATGATCCCTTGCCTGGGATCGCGCCAACCACGGCATGCGGACTTATCATCAAGAGCTCGCAGTCTCGGGAGAGGCCGAGTCGGGAGCTCCAATGTCGCAGAAGGTTCAACCAGCCCCGATGCGAGGTTCGATCGTCCAGCACGGGGGAGTTGACATCCCCCCGATGCAGGAGCTGAGCGCCTCGACGCGGAGGGCCAAAACGCAGCTGGCTATGGGTGTCAAGATTGTCCCGTCAAAGGAGGGCTCCGTTGATGCATATGTTAAATATGTGAAAAATGTTACACATATTTACACATATTACACATATGTTAAAATGTGTTTTTGGTGATCTGTTGCTTTTTATTTGTATGACTGACTTGGCAAATGAAATTCCTCGTATGTTGCAAAACATACTTGGAAAATAAAGTACTATTCTGATTCTGATTCAGATTCTAAATTAACCTACAAACCTGTGCGTCTTTATAGTGTGCGAGGAAACTGAAGATCTTGGAGAAAACGCAAGCAGATCACGGGGAAAACGTACAAACTCCGTACAGACAGCACCCATAGTCGTGATTGAACCAGGGTCTCCGGCGTTGCATTCGCTGTTAGGCAGCAACTCTACTGCTGTGCCACCTTGACTTACAACCATGGTAGCACCTACAATCTTTTCTCTTGCCTCTGTCAATGACCTGGGATAGATCCCATCATGGCCTGGAAACTTATCTAACTCGTGCAGGAAAGAACTGCAGATGCTGGATTAAACTGAAGTTAGACACAAAAAGCTGGAGTTACTCAGCAGGTCGGACAACATCTCTGGAGAAAAGGAACAGGTGACATTTTGGATCAAGTGCGAAGAAAGGTCTCGACCCGAAACGTCACCTATTCCTTTTCTCCAGAGATATTGTCTGACCCGCTGAGTTACACCAGCTTTTTGTGTCCAATTTATCTACCTTAATGGTTCTCAAAAGCCCCAACACCTCCTCCTTCTTAATCTCACACCTCCCTTGCATATTAGTATTCTCCACACTGATTTCACTTCCCTTCGTTTCGTTCTGATGCAGCCTCACCCGCTGAGTTTCTCCAGCTTTTTTGTCTACCTTCACTTTCCTCTCTCACCTTCTGCTTGGCGAAAACAGATGTAAACTATTAATTGAAAGTTCTTCAGCTTCAAAAAAAAGAACACGTTTCTTGGTTTGCCAGCAATGTCCTTCACTTCCAGGACAAAATGTCCACCGCGCTTTGAGGAGTTATGACCCTGAAGTCTCAGACAAGGCAAGCTGTGACTTATGAATCATGAAAGGCTCGGATAGAGTGGATGTGGTGAGTTTCGGACTAGAGGTCATACTCTGAATTAAAGGACGTTCCTGTAATTCCTCCTCATCTCCTTCCTCCAAAAGAAGGAGATGCGGAGGGATTTCTTTAATCAGAGGGTGGTGAATCTGTGGGATTCTATGCCACAGAAGACCAAATCAATTGATATTTTTAAGGTAGAGAAAGATAGATTTGATTATTATGGGTGTCAGGGGTTATGTGGAGAAGGCAGGGGAATAGAGTTAAGAGGGTGAGATATAACAGCCATGATTGAATGGCAGAGTAAACTTGATGGGTCGAATGGCTTAATTCTGCTTCTATCACTTATTACATGACCATATGACCTGAATATGTGACTTGGGCATTGATATCAACTATAAGGACAAAGTAAACATTTTCTAGCATGATAAAAAAGGAATAGAAATTAATATGATTTTGACTAAATCCTGCACAAATCCTATCCAACCTTTAAGAATTAGCTGTTTCCCCCTTTGTTGTATCTTTGCCTGGACTACTATTACTGACTTAGGTGGAAATTTAGAAATTATCTGTGATAGATTAGCTCTTTATTAGATGATGCCTTAGAACACCATCCATTGACGTCAGGAATTCTGTTACATTTTAACCATATCACATTAGTCCCGAAATGATGTTGATATCCTCTGCCATGATCATAGATGAAGAAGAATCGGGAACTATTGTTGCGACAATGCAGAAATAATGTGTAATCATTTTCATTAAAATATAGTCAAGCAATTGCACAGCTCACCTCCAATAAAAAGCCTGAGCTTTATGATATACCTATCTGAAATATCTTAATATTTTGGTTAAATTGACATTTCCTGTTTAATTTTTGATGTTCCAATCTTAAGAGTGAGCCAAGGTGAAATATTGTTCCAGCATTATATAATGTGCATACGCAATCCATTATAAAAATTAACATTATGTGATTACATGAGTAAATCTACAAGGAACTGCAGATGCTGGAATCTTTAGTAAAACACAAAGTGCTGGTGTAATTCAGCAGGTCAAGCAGTATCTCGGGAGGACATGGATAGCCTCTAGATGATTTTAATGATTAAAATTGAATTAAAAGAGTATAAATGTAATTATTTAAATAATTACAAATGTTTTGAAGATAAATGCTCTGGTCTTATAAGGGTGGCTTTCCCATGGATATTTTATGCTGAATACATTATCACTGATTAGTTTTGACCTGTCAAATCTGAACTTTAAGCCTAAATTTCAAATCCCTGGCCTGGAAACTTATCTAGCTTGTGCAGGAAAGAACTGCAGATGCTGGTTTAAACTGAAGTTAGACACAAAAAGCTGGAGTAACTCAGCGGGTTGGACAACATCTCTGGAGAAAAGGAACAGGTGACATTTTGGGTCGAGTGCAAAGAAATCTCGACCCGAAACGTCACCTATTCCTTTTCTCCAGGGATGCTGTCTGACCTGCTGAGTTACTCCAGCTTTTTGTGTCCAATTTATCTACCTTAATGGTTATCAAGAGCCCCAACACCTCCTCCTTCTTAATCTCACACCTCCCTTGCATATTAGTATTCTCCACTCTGATCTCACATCCCTTCGCTTCGCTCCGATGCTGCCTCACCCGCTGAGTTTCTCCAGCTTTTTTGTCTACCTTCACTTTCCTCTCTCTCCTTCTGTTTGGTGAAAACAGATGTAAACTATTAATTGAAAGTCCTTCAGCTGCAAAAAAAAGAACACGTTTCTTGGTTTGCCAGCAATGTCCTTCACTTCCAGGACAAAATGTCCACCGCGCTTTGAGGAGTTATGACCCTGAAGTCTCATACAAGGCAAGCTGTGACATGAATCGTGAAAGGCTCGGATAGAGTGGATTTGGAGAGTATCGGACTAGAGGTCATACTCAGAATTAAAGGACATTCCTGTAATTCCTCCTCATTTCCTTCCTCCAAAAGAAGGAGACGCAGAGGGATTTCTTCAATCAGAGGTTGGTGAATCTGTGGGATTCTATGCCACAGAAGACCAAATCAATTGATATTTTTAAGGTAGGGAAAGATAGATTTGATTATTATGGGTGTCAGGGGTTATGGGGAGAAGGCAGGGGAATGGAGTTAAGAGGGTGAGATATAACAGCCATGATTGAATGGTGGAGTAAACTTGATGGGCCGAATGGCTAAATTCTGCTTTATCACTTTTGACATGACCATATGATCTGAATATCTGACTTGGACATTGATATCAACTATAAGGAGAAAGTAAACATTTTCTAGAATGATAAAAAAGGAATAGAAATTAATGTGATTTTGACGAAATCCTGCACAAATCCTATCCAGCCTTTAAGAATTAGCTGTCTCCCCCCCTTGTTGTATCTTTGCCTGGACTACTATTACTGACAGGTGGAAAGTTAGAAATTATCTGTGATAGATTAGCTCTTTATTAGATGATGCCTTAGAACACCATCCATTGACGTCAGGAATTCTGTTACATTTTAACCATATCACATTAGTGCCAAAATGATGTTGATATCCTCTGCCATGATCATAGATGAAGAAGAATCGGGAACTATTGTTGCGACAATGCAGAAATAATGTGTAATCATTTTCATTAAAATATAGTCAAGCAATTGCACAGCTCATCTCCAATAAAAAACCCGAGCTTTATGATATACCTATCTGAAATATCTTAATATTTTGGTTAAATTGATATTTCCTGTTTAATTTTTGATATTCCAATCTTAAGAGTGAGCCAAGGTGAAATATTGTTCCAGCATTATATAATGTGCATACGCAATCCATTATAAAACTTAACATTATGTGATTACATGAGTAAATCTACAAGGAACTGCAGTTGCTGGAATCTTAAGTAAAACACAATGTGCTGGTGTAATTCAGCAGGTCAAGCAGCATCTCGGGAGCACATGGATAGCCTCCAGATGATTTTAATGATTAAAATTGAATTAAAAGAGTATAAACATGATTATTTGAAGTAATTACAATTTTTTTAAAGATAAATGCTCTGGTCTTATAAGGGTGGCTTTCCCATGGATATTTTATTCAGAATTCATTATCACTGATTAGTTTTGACTTCTGTCAAATCTGTACTTTAAGCCTAAATTTCAAATCCCATTTAAGATACTAAAAATAGGACACAAAGGAAGAAAAGTTAACGAGAAGTTAATCATAATATTGGATCAAATGGAAAGGATTATAAACTTGCCAAAAATAGAATGAAACATGAGGATTGGGGGGGTATCGCAATTCAGCAAAGGAGTACTAAAGAATTGAGAAGGAAAGAGAAGATAGGCTCAAGAACAATCGTGCAAGGAACATAAAACCAAACAATAACACCTTGTACAGATTTCAAAGAGGAAAAGGTTAGCAAAAGTTAAAGTGGGAACCTTACATACTGAGGCAGAGACATTTTAAAGAATTGGGAATATATTCATTCCAGAAACATTGAAGAGTGTAGATTGGTTTATGCATGACAACCAATCATAGTAGACTAGCATCACTAACCCCACCTTACTGTACCATTTATATTAACACCTACTTCCTATACTGCTCAGTTCTGGAAGCGGTCATGATGCTTTGATAACTAACAACCTTCTGTACCGCTATAGCTTGCATAAAGATTAAAGATGATCTTGGATCTTACATTGTGTGACTCAGTTGTTTACAAAGAGCGACATGATCAGAAAGAGGGAGAACTGAGGTAAATATTATTCACAGCTCATCGAAAGATGCCGCAGGCATGAAAATGTGAATTGCCCATTGCTGCTTCTATTTGTTCTGCTCTTTTGTTGTCATCTTTTGATTCCTTTAATATCCAAAAATCTTTTTGTCTTCCCTTAGGTAGAACATTTTAAAGATTCATTACCCTCTAGGTAAAAAAAATCTAATCTCAGCCATGAGTCACTAAGCACTTACTGAGACTATAAGCTCTGGTCTGGACTCACCAGCCAGGGAAAACATCATTCATGCATCAACCTTGTTAACCCGGTAGGGATTTTGATTATTTCAATGTGATCACCTTGTTTTGGAGACCAATGGCTCAGTCTATTTATCACTCCCCATATGTCAATTAATCATGAATCAATCTTATAAGATTTTGATGTTATCTCGTAGCATAATTTTCCAGTTGGCCCAATGGGTTTTGAAGGCAGTGGATTAGTAAGGTTGTCAGGTGTTAAGGGGCAAAGTCAGGAGAATGGGGTTGAGATAAATCAGCCATGATTGTATGGCAGAGTGCACTTGATGGGCTGAATGTCCTGGAACATGACCTTATGAATTTATGAAATATACATGGGCTCTGCGCCCTGGCTCTGGACACATATGCCGCTTACACTCTTGATCCATGCACTCTGGACCAAACAAGCAGAGAACCTGGGTCTCTGGCACTGCAAGCGCTGTAAGGCAGCAACTCTACCGCTGTGCCACCGTGCCACTCCATTATGAGGGTTATGGGGAATGGGCACTGGGTAAAAATGCTTTTATCTTACCAAATGTTCAGCAGGCTTGAGGGACTGACTAAGACATTTCTGCCTCTATATTCTAAAAACAATAGTTCAGTTCACAAGTACACGTTATAGGAGTAGAATTAGGCCATTCGGCCCATCCAGTCTACTCCGCCATTCAATCGTGGCTGATCTCTGCCTCCTAATCCCCTTTTACCCACCATCTCCCCATAATCCTTGACACCTGTTCTAATCAAGAATTTGTCTATCTGCCTTCAAAATATTCACGGACTTGGCCTCCACAACCCTCTGTGATAATGTGTTCCACAGATTAATTACTATCTGACAAAAGGGTGGTCTCAGTGTTCAGATTATCACCAAACCATTTTGTGACTTTGTGTTTTTAACATCGCGTAATCCTTGTGATGAGTTAACTTACTTGCAGTCTCATCCCAAAGACCAGTCCAGGCTTCAAGTAATCAAATGTAGAGGGCACAATTCAATAAATAAAGGGTGATAGCATATATCTGGACTGCAAGAGGAACTGTACATTTTTATCAGAATGTAGTACAACTACAACACAGGGCTGCATCACCTTTGACTTATCACAAACCACCTGTTTGCCTCTAAAGATATCCTCAACTGTTACACTTAAGGGCCTGTCCCACAAGCGATATTTCAGCGGCATGCCGGTGGCTGTCAATTTGCCGGCAGTCGCCTGAAAAACCGGGAACTGGAACGGCGACTGTCAAGTGGAACACACACACACATTGCAAAGGCGGAGGCCAGGGCAAGCAGGGGAGAGCGCTGTTATGGCAACATTTGCCATAAAAAGCATTATGATCCCTGCTAGCGTGGAGGAGAATAACTGCACAAATGATAACTACAAACTACTGCAGAAAAACACAAAGGTTGGTCAGCAAGCATTTGTGGTGGAAATATTCTGATGATGTTTCGTGTTGAGACCCTTCTTCAGACTGATATGTTTGAAAATGGGTCCTGACTGAAAACCTTACCTGCCCTCACAGATGCCGCTTGACCTGCGGAGTTACCCAAGCACTTGCGTTTGCACACGATTCCAGCATCTGTAATTCCTTGTATCTCCATGTATATCACTACATTGGACTAGGAAAATGAACGTTGCTGCATTATATCAATGAAATTCACAATTAGTATTCATACGTAGTAGTAATTTTATCTGTAAAACAAACTTTACCATTAGAAAATGTGATGTTGCATATCTGGACAGTAAAGTATTAGAAATAATATTTTGATATGAGTATGTTATGGAAGAAACCGATTCGAAGAACAGGCAAGGTCAAAGCCTATCATGTTTCTTCAAGCCTGCTTGACAATTTAGCTCTTGAACTTTCTCCTCACATAGTCCACATTTTCTTTCTCACCTGATCTTTGTATCTGGCAACATATAAATTTAAATCAAGCTGAGGGCACTTCAGATCACAACTTCTACAAGGAAAATCCTGTTGAAAGATTCAACCGAAGCAAGAATATTTCTCGAGGACAGATGCATTTGAGTACAGTTGACTCAATGCTATTAGAAAATCCTGGGTTATTACTTCCTTAAATGGGACAATAATGGGCCTGTCCCACTTAGGCGATTTTTCAGCGACTGTCAAGTTGCCGACAGTAGCCTGAAAAACCGGGAACTGAAACGGCAACTGTCAGAGTGGAACACACACAAACACATCGCAAAGGCGGGGTCCTGGGCAAGCAGAGGGAGCATTGCCTAAAATTCACACAGTGCAAAGCCAAGTAGATACAGACACACACAGCGATGAACAGGAAGGTTAAGATGGCTAGCACAGTGTACGGTAAGTCCTTTAAAAGAGGTTGGAGGGGGGAGGAGGGTGGGAGGTAGAAGGGGGGAGAAGGGGGAGAAGGAGTGGAGACACTTATAAGAAGCCAGACAACTTTTAATACGCCAGAGATACACAGCTGTGAAGTTCGGCGGACATTTAACATTACCGGTCGGTTATCCTTGGTTTTGAAAACTCGTCCTTAAGAATTTTTTCTCCCAATGAGCCAATGAAAATGACTGGTCAGCAAAGGTGATTAATTGAGACTACCTACGACTACCTCGACTACCCATAACTACATGGCGACCCCACTACAACTGTGCCTACGACTGCAGGATTATCGATTTTCTCCATGGTGACCAATATTTGGTCGTAGAAAATTTTTCAACATGTTGAAAAATTTGCGGCGACCATATTCAGGCCGCGACCAGTTCCCAGAATGCGCAAACTTCTGTCGACCATGAAGGATATTCACCAGAGACCATCAGCAAACATGTGGCGACCATGTGGCGATCATATGACGAGCACAGAGTCTCCTGCACTCGCCTAAAATGTCGCCCAAGTGGGACAAGCCCTTTAGTTGCAATTGTGCAGAAAGTAATTAATTTAACTGCAAGATGTTCCCACTGGTAAAAAAAATTAATCCATTTTCACTAATCCCTTAATCCCATTGGAATAATCACATGCATCTATTTAGTGATAACAATGAGTTTAATTTGAAAAACAATTCTGTGCATTCGTTATAGCAGTTTCAGAAGTGGCAAAAACAGATCGAACATTGCAGGGCAAATTTGATTTAATTAAGGTGCACCAAATGCCTTCCTTAAAATGTCAACATCATTGGATATTTTGGTTCCATGAGGTCGTGTTTTCATCTACATTGTGACTGAAAGTAAGCCTCTGCTTTAAAATGTTGGCTGTGCTCAATTTAATTATCTTATTCCCTTGGTTCAATAGATCATTACTGTTTGAATTTCAACACTGTGTGGCTGTAACTGATCTATGAAGTTTACTAAAAGTAATCCGTCCTAAAATGATTGTGATTTGCTGAGTGAGTGTTGGAGTCATAGCTGCATAAAATATATTACATTGAGGTAAAGGCCTTTATTTGAAAGTAAATATTTTACTTCGTTTCTGTGGATTGGTGCTAATTAATTTAATATCCAAACAAAACTTTACTTCAGAGCATTGCAATATATTAGTGTCTTGCTGTGAAATTGAGCAGATTAGCATCTGTTTTAGCAGTGCTATGGATGTTGATTTGCTTAAATTTTCTCCAAATAATACACTTTTTTTTTGGTATGATTCACACTGGACGGGAATGTAGATAGGACATGTCCATACTCATGCACATGTATGGAAAGTATTCACTAAAGAGCGTGCCCACCGGCAACTTTTTAGGCGTGTGCAGGAAACTCTGCGCTCGCCGCATGATCGCCACATGTTCGCCACATGGTCGCCACATGTTCGCTGGTGGTCTCTGGTGAGTCTCCTTCATGGCCGCATTATGGGAACTAGTCGCGGCCTCAGTATGGTCACCACAAATTTTTCAACATGTTGGAAAATTTTCTGTGACCAACAATTGGTCGCCATGGAGAAAATGACTTTTGTAGTCGTAGGTGCAGTTGTAGTGGGGTCACCATGTAGTTGTAGGTAGCCGAGGTAGCCGTAGATAGTTTTAGTTCATCGCCTTTGTTGACCGGTCATTTTAATTGTCTTATTGGAAGAAAAAAACATAAGCACGAGTTTTCAGAACCAAGGAGAACCGACCAGTAATGTTAAATGCCTGCCAAACTTCACAGCTGTGTATCTCTGGCTTATTAAAAGTTGTCTGGCTTCTTAAAAGTGTCTTCACTCCTTCACCCCCCTTCTCCCCTCCCCCCCCCCCCCCCCTCCCCCCCTCCCCCTATTTTGAAGGGCTTACCGTACACTGTGCTAGCCGTCTTAACCTTCCTGTTCATCACGGGGTGTGTCTGTATCACATTGGCTTTGCACCGTGTGAATTTCAGACAGCGCTCCCCTGCTTTCCCTGGCCCCCGCCTTTGCGATGTGTTTGTGTGTGTGTGTTCGACTCTGACTCTCGCCGTTGCATTTCACGGTTTTTCAGGCGAGTGCCGCGAACTTGACAGTCGCCGGTAGTCCGCTGAAAAATCGGCCCAAGTGGGACAGGCCCTAAAGTGTTAGGACATGTGCCAAGGGATCAATATTCCTTCAGATTTTTGATTCAGTGACCTACAACGGGTGGGAGGGAAAAAGTTGGCAAATGAAAGCCTAGAGTACCACAAACAACATACTGTTTTTCACAAGTGTACATGTTGTGCATGCGCAAGAACTGCTGGCTCAAATTATTCGTACATGTATACATGTATACAACACACCTATACATTATACAAGTGTACATTATTTAGAAAAACATTAAGAACACACTTAGAATAAAAATAACAGCAGAGAAATGATGTAACAGTTTATTAGCATATTCAAATTTCATGCCAATGATGACCCAAAGCTTGCCTGAGGCTTCCCCGTCATGGCAACAACTAATGTCTGCAAACTGTATACTGCATTCTTGAACAAAGAAAACAGATTTCTGCACCCCAGCTGAAGAAATGCATTGTTACTTGGCTGGCAAAGCGACATGTTCATTAAATTTGAATATGTTTGTAAACTGGTCTATTGAGTTGAAAATAGTATCCACTGACCCTCCTTGAGGTGGTGACATCGGTGCATGATTATGGGGGACACGCACATAACAGGTTACACCACTGTCACAGGTAACTCCACTTCACCATCGCTGCCATCTTCATTATATTCATCTTCACTATCATCTTCTACAGCATTGTGTCCAGTGATGTTACAACAATTATTTCTGGCACACTTGTACACATGGTACATTGTTTTTGCAGGCATGTATAAATGTCTGCATCTCCTCATAGGCTCTTTTTACAGTTATCAGAGCAATATGTCAGTTCCATTAAACCCTCTGGAGCAGGAGGAAGGTTCATCCAGTTGATGGCCAGCTCCCCATCTTCCATCCATGACCATCAGGGGCTGGTACATCTGGATCTGCGTGTGGGCTCCTTTAGTAAACACCTGAAAATATTGAAAAGGTGCAAAAGGAAACCTAAAAATCAGTTGTTCTGACAATGTATGTGTTAAAACAGTAACATTAAATATTAAGTCTTTATCCTAATAAAATCTGCTTTCACTTTTCATTCTTATACTATATACAGAGGGAGAACAAGGAGGGAAGAGACAATGACTTTGGGACTTTAAACTGTGTTGAGTGTTTGTTATTTATTCTATGTTATGACTGCAGGCTAAACCATTTTGTTGCACTGAAAAGTGCAATGACAATAAATTGAATACAATCCAATCCAATATACAAGTGACATGTATCAATGTTAAAATACATATTAATTAGCAATTGTCTCCATACACATGGTTCATTGTTGATGTTTGAATAACAGGTACATAAATGACACAAGCAAAGAATTTACATTTCCTGATTAACACTTAAACATAATTTTAAGACCACAACAAAGAGTTTACTGAAACAGTATGTCTTTCAATTTGAAATCTTACAGTAAAACTGTAAACAATATCCAAGCCACATACCTGCTTGGCAGTTAGCCCACTTGATATGTTCCCTTAGAGCATCCTGTTGGGAGGCAGTGTGATTTCCAATTTCCCTTGCAGTCTGAACATATTGTACCTGGCTTCGTTGACAGCTGTGATGTTTTGTTGCACATACAACCTGCACACAAACACCTCCAGTGCTGCTGCTGAGTCTGGTTGCAAGTCAAATCGCTCCCCAAGCTCTATGAAGGCATGAAAGAACACCTTCGCCTTCAGAAGCAGATTAAGGGCTTTCTTCTTTCCTTTTCCATAAAAGGAGTGAACGCTATCACATCCGGTGAAGCAATGGAGGCCTATCAATGCTCGGCTGACATCATCGCCAATGCTTCCCCAGATGGTCTGCAGATCAATAGTCCGCAAATTTGCTCCTCTTCCTGTGTGGAAATACAGATGTGCTGGAATGATGTTCTGAAGAGCAATACCAATGATGAATACGTCGGTATCCAGACTCACAATGATAAAGTCAGCACTGGTACTGGCTGCGAAGGATGCGTACAAATACATGCGTGTATCTGCTTCTTCCTGTGTGGAGCAGAGATTTGTTGCTTCTACCCCGATGACCTGCTCATTTGCCTCCTTTCCAGGTGAGAATGAATGGCATGTCCTCTTGTGTGCCAAGAACACCTCAACTCCTCTCAACTCCGACGTCGAAACTTTAGTCCACGTTTCATCCAGATATTCTATTAGCGATTACTTGTTCTCTCCATTTGATAGAAACTTCTTCCACTGCTGGGGAAGGGATTGACCATGGATTCTCATCACCTGGGAGACACTAGCTGCTCTATTGGCCCTCTCAACATTCTTAATGGAGATCTACCTGTACGTGTCAGTCACAAGAATGAATTTCTTGCGAATTGTTCAGTTTTGCCCTGTTTACCAGACGTCTCAAGATGACAAGAGCAAGGTTGAGAAATGTTCTCTCTCCTGTTAGCTTGTTGACGTTCAAGCATTTCGAGCAACGTAATCTCTCCCAATTTTTGCTTGCGGACTATTTAATGTCTTCCATTTTGTGACATATTCTAAAAACCATGTAAAATCCATGTCTTCTCTGAGAATGGTAAAACTATGCACGTTTTGGACGGAATGATGCACATAAAACACTCTTTTTCATGAGTATTTTCGTCGCTCGAAGACATCGCATTTTCTTCACTGGAGGCGGCCATATTGATTCATGGTATTACCAAACAGCTGTGTTACAGCGATTGTCATTGGCCAATAACTAATGATTGATCTAACACATCTTACGATTGGCTACTTTTGCGTTTGAGACTCAGACCATATTTCAACGATGTAAATAACGAATTAAAACCTACATTTCTAATTAACATACCAAAATCTTGCATGTGAAAAGTAATTGTACGTTTTGTGTAATTGTATCTATATTATCATGCCAAAATCATGACCACCCCATTTGTAGGTCATGGAAGTAAGCGTTATATCTCTTCGGCTGGGTGGCTAGGTGACACATCTGTGCAAACATACTGGTTTGATCCAAATCCCTTTAAATTAGATCACAGCGGTCAAAATGCATGTACAAACTATACAGACAGGACCTATAGTCAGGATTGAATTCAGGTCTTTGGCACGGTAAGGCAGCACCTCTACCGTAGCACTACTGTGCCTCCCCATTAAGTTCCCTGATAAAATGTTTCATAGCATTGCAGATTTGTACTCATATTCTTTGTGCACTGGATGTAAATACATAGGAAGGTAGATGGTCATAGGTTAGTTATTAATTGAGTAAATGAACATAGCCATCCATTTTCTCACGTCATTTAATGATTTGGCCACAACATCATCTGTGCTGGCGAGCTCAGCTCATGCATGAGACAATGCACTTGGAAAAGAAGCCAGCACAACCCAATAGTAAACAGGAGAACAATTAGGATGAGTCGAAGAGAAAGCATCACAGCAAGTTGAAATTACATCGAAAGGTGAAGACTATCATATAGCTCCCGATATTAGGAAGTCTATGTCTGGATATGCTGTCTATAGCATGATCTAATTGGGCTATCATGGACAATTTAATGTTTAGTCCATCATATTTTATTGATATCTACATAATAAAGAGATCTATGAGATATGAATAACCATTCCTTCATATGAAAAGATCATTATTCACATGAAAAGACACAAATTGCTGGAGTACTCAATGGGTCTCACAGCATCTATGGAGAACAAGGATAGGTGACATTTTGGGTTGGGACCCTTCTTCAGAATGAGAACTTCTTCAAAGTAGGTATACCTTGAGGAGATTTCGCAGCGGAGCAGTGTAATGTGGACACAAGGAATTGCAGTTACTGCTTTACAAAAAAAAGATAAGGAGTGCTGGAAGAATTCAGCAGGTCAGGCAGTATCTCTGGAGAATATGGACAGACTGCAACAAGAGACATAAAATGTTGGAGTAACTCACATGATAATAGGAACTTTTGTATCCTCAACAAGGAATTTTGAGCACACCCACGGATTCACATAAAAATCACCTGCAGACCAACTTTCAATGGAATACTTCATTCTTGACCCCGCAGATTCAAACCAAGTATCACTATCACTTTTTGTAGGAAAGAACCGCAGATGCTGGTTTAAATCAAAGGTAGACACAAATGCTGAAGCAACTCGGCGGGACAAGCAGCATCTCTGGAGAGAAGGAATGGGTGGTATTTTGGGGTCGAGACCATTATTCAGACTGATGTAGGGTCTGAAGAGGGGTCTCGCCCTGAAAAGTTACCCATTCCTTCTCTCCAGAGATGCTGCTTGTCCTGCTGAGTTACTCCAGCAGTTTGTGTTTACCATCACTTTCACTTTCAAGATTTCACTTTTAATCTCCTGTCTGTGTGACCTCATTACGGGGATCGGGCAAGAACGTGAACTTATGGTCAGTGATTAGATCAGCCTTCATACTACTGAGTAGCAGAGCAGGCTCAAGGGGATCATCTGCCCTGTTGGTCTTTCTCCTTAGGTTGAACATTTTCTTTTTAGTTCATCAGATATGTAAATGAAATAGGTCATCTTATCACGAAAGATATGTGGGACGAAAGTTTACAACAAATACATCAATGTTCATTAAATGCCAGACATACTTTAATACAATTCAAGGTCTTACATAGACTACACTTCTCTAAAATAAAACTAAATAGAATCTTCCCACAAATCTCTCCTATTTGTGATAAATGTCTACAATTAGAGGCTAATTTAACACATACGTTTGCAAACTGTATAAAACTTAAACATTTCTGGACTGATATTTTTGAAATAACTTCAGAAGTTATTAATACAAAACTGGACCCAGACACAAAATTAATAATACTTGGAATATCAGAACAAAGCTTAACACTCACAACAAACCAAAGAAATGTCCTCAACTACAGTATAATAACCGGAAAAAAATTAATATTAAAATTTTGGAAAGGCCTTACAACCCCCACAATTAAAATGTGGATTACGGAAATGTCGGAGACCCTATACTTAGAAGGAATTAGACTTGTCTTAATGGACAAACAAGATCTTTTCCATAAAATTTGGGCTCCATTCATTAACTATCTGAAGGGATAGATTGGCACAGCACGAGGACCCAGCTGAAACTTGAACTCAGGACCAGATGAAAAGCTATACTTTATAACCTACAAACCTATCTCCATTGATGTATTACAGGTAACCCATTCCACCTCCCTTGTTTTTCTGTTGTGTTTTTTTTTGCTTTCTTTTTTATTTGTAACTTTCTACCCTCTCTTTTTCCCTCTTTCTATAAAAAATAAAAACACTAGAAGCAGCAGTAATTGATAATGGAAAATTTTAATAATGTATGACTGATGTATATGAAAAGTTTGTTTACTATAATATGTAACTACATTTTATAATATGTCTGCTTCTAATAAATAAATAAAAAAATTTAAAAAAAAGATATGTAAATATCCACATCAGATGGATTGATCTCACTTAGTCGTCGCAGGGAATCTAAATGCAGACTGGTTATTGCTAGGATTGGGAGCCTGGAGCGTGCATAGGATGCTGATGTGGTTTAGGTTGCTAAATGGCTGCTCATAAGGCTTTCTAATACTATTTCACAGGTTCAAGATGAGCAATAGTGCATTGATTCTCAGATCTCAGAGTAGGATACAGAGATTAGAGGCTGACACTGCCAAAGCAGTGGAAAGATGAAAGGATAAACTCTTTTCCTTGATGATCATCCACAGTTCCCTTTAGATTGAGTTCCAACTGAATTACCTACAAAACTGCAAGTTATTCTGGTCGCATTCAATACTGCATATGTAGTGGGCGATTCTCTGTAGCGAAATACCTGGATCTGGACGATTGCTGGCAAATGAAATTGCATCGCAAAGTTGAAAATCATATTAATTCTGGGTAAAGCAATTTTGTTCTCATTCTCACGTTTTCTTGGCACCATTTAGCAACATTCATATATTTTCTGGTAAGAAATGTTGCATTTACCTGTTTCCCCAGCACCATACTCACCAAAATAATATCTACATTGATATCAATCAACATAGAACATCGAACATATTGGGTACTGCTTATCAGCATCACCTAAAATTTGTCATCAATGAAATTTTCAATCACTTTAGTCTAAAAACTGACTATGCTGAAGAACCACTTTTTTTTTATCAATACTGAACCTTCAAGAAAAAAAAATTACTTAGTGATCAGTCACACCAACCTTGCATTCATATTTAATCATTACAATCCTTTCCACGTCCTCATCTATAAACTGTATGGATTTGAGGTTAATACTGTACGTGAGAGATAATTGTTCACAAACTCACTCTTTTAGTTTCACTCACAGTTCGGAACCCATTTCGGACTCGTGGAGTAAATGTTTAAAAATGTCTTTGAGAAATGTTGAATCATTATACATAATGAGCTGCTTTATAATACTTTACAGCATCACTGAGACAAAAAAACTCTCTTAATTAAAGAAAAAACAATGGGATAAACATCTTGCAATGATGCTTCATGCTCATGTTGTGAAGTTAATTGTAACCATTCGTTCTTCCCTGCAGATATAAGTAACATTTTTTAACTTATATCTGCAGGACAAAAGTGAAAGTTATTCTGGTCACTTTCAATACTGCGTACGTAGTGGATAATTATCTGTAACTAAATACCTGGATCTGGACGTTTGCTGGCACTAATTAGTAAACACTTCACTTATACTAAAATGTATCACTGCGGTAATCTAATCCCTTTTTCCTGATATTATATCAAATCTAATGGAGCATTTCTGTTATATTCTTACATTTGTATTGATTTCTAGAATGAAAATGTTTGTGCAAAATAATGTTGTCATTCATATATTTGTTGACAAAATGGAATGGCCATGATTTATCCCTAATATTCTTTATTCGGATGACTGAGCAAATATCTGTACAACTCAATGGACAGTATACAACACAAAAATAGGTAGGCTTTTAGTGTATTACAGTGAAAATATATTAAAAAATGCTTAATGATAAGCTATTGCAAGTTTTAAATATAGAATTTATTCACTGAATATAAATCAATAATAGATTCTGTGCACATTTTTTAGAGGTGATATCGAGGTGACTAAGTGCCACATTGTAAAATCCCACTTATCGTGATTCCAATCGATAGGAACAATGAGCAAATATTTCCTTCTCTCCGTGTGCTCAAGTGAGATGAATTTGGAAATCTCCCAATTTCATCATATTCAAAACAGACATGGAGCTCAAAATCTAAATTCCAAATGTAGTTAAAAACTCTTTAAAATGGGCAGCTATGGACCTATGGAATGTTTATTCCAGGAAAGTGCAGACTACAGAATTCCTATGTTCTTGGATGAATAAATTAATCTGTTGTCTATCTGATCCCGAAAGACTGTGCCTAGTTCGAATGGTCTTGGACACAAAGCATTTTGAGGATGTTTGTAATGTAATGTTTGCTCTGGGACAAATTAAATCCAGCATATCCTATGTGCAGGAAGGTCTGAAGTACATGGTTAGATTCTCTCTAGTTACAGGCAGTCACAGCCTGGTATTTTCATGATGATGAAGTCATTTGCAAATGATCACCTTTTTTCCTTAGTGTTGCTTTTATTTTGCATTGTCTGATTTATTTACTGAGGACTTGTGAACAGAATTGAAGGTTGTGCAATCATCAGCAGACATGGGCCGCACCATACCTGCCTCTTTGTTGCTTATGACAAACAGTCCTTGTCCCAATGCACATTGGCACCATACCTCACTCTTTCTCCCTACATCGACAACTGCATCTTACACTTGTCCAGAACTCATTGATTTTATTAACTTCACCATTTAAGGATAAAGGGGAAATCTTTTAGGACTGAGATGAGAAAAACATTTTTTACAGTGTGAGTGGTGAATCTCTGGAATTTTCTGCCACAGAATGTAGTTGAGGCCAGTTCATTGGCTATATTTAAGAGGGAGTTAGATGTGGCCCTTGTGGCTAAAGGGATCAGGGGGTATGGAGAGAAAGCAGGTACAGGATACTGAGTTGGATGATCAGCCATGATCATATTGAATGGCGGTGCAGGCTCGAAGGCCCGAATGGCCTACTCCTGCACCTATTTTCTATGTTTCTATTTTTCTATTAACTTCCGCCCTGCCCACAAATACACTTACTCTATCTGTGACACCTCTCCCCTTTCCTGATCTCACTGTCTCCATCAGAAGGGACAGATTATCCATTGACATCTACTACAAACCCACTGACTCCAACGCTTTTCTGGACTACACCTCCTCCTGCACTGCTTCTTGCAACGACTCTATCCCAAACTCTCCATGCTCCCAAGATGAGGCTTTCCATTCGAGATCTCCTCTTCCTTTTGTAAACATGTTTTCCCACCTGCTATAATCGATGGATCTCTTACCCGTGACTCCTCTGTGTCCCGTAGTTCTGCTCTCGTCCCCCCCCCCCTTCTCCCCCAGATGGAACATGGATATAGTTCCCATGGTCCTCCCCCTTCACCCCACCAGCCTTCGCATCCAATGCATCCTCCGACATTTCCGTCACCTCTAGCTTGATCCTACCACCAGTCACATCTTCTCAGCACAACCCATTGCCGCCTTCCGCAAAGACCGCATCCTATGCAACTTCTTGGTTCACTTATCCCTTCCCATCCAAACCACCCCCTCTCCAGGTACTTTCCCCTGTAACCACTGGAGATGTTACACCTACCCTTATGTATCCTCCCTCACCTCCACCCTGGAACCCCAGCTATCCTTCCAGTGAGATAGAGGTTCATGTATGGGAAAGAACTGCAGAGGCAGATGGATGATCTTAATCTGGACAGTGACTGGATTTATAAATCTGCCAACAATTATGTGGAAGAGAAGTGTGTGTCAGGGATTGTTTCAAAGAGCAAGTTCCAAAAGTTAATCTTATCCTTGGAGCAGAGGTAAATGAAGGGTTGATTTTGATTGAGGTATGCACAATTATGAGGGACATTAGTAGTTAAGGTAGATTGTAGGAAAGATTTCCCTGTGGCAAGTGAATCTTTTATTAGAGAGCATGGATTTATGACAAGGGTTTAAAAGTTTAAGGGGAACTGAGGCAAAGCTCTTTGATCTAGAAGATGGTGAGAATCAGGAACACAGGCTGGTGCTTACATCACATTTAAGAATTATTGAGATGAGCTCTTGAAATTGCCAATACATGGAAGGCTATGGACCAAGAATGAATATAGCTACTTAATTGTTGGCATGAATGTGATTGGGCAAGGCGCTCATCTCTGTGATTCTATAGCTCTATGACTGTTAATTTACTCAGGAACAGGATATCTTATATTTATTAAGATGATGTAGGATTAACAACTGTTTACCTTCGGTTTTGTGATCACTTGCTAGGTATGGACATATTCCACCACAGGGGAGAAGGTGGCAGTGGAAGGGGAGTGGACAAAGCAATGGCTGGTGAGAGGGGAGGGAGCCCCATGGTGACCAAATGGGATTTGTCATTGGCAGCAGCCTGAAGGAAGAGCTGATGACCTGGGACTACGATGTGAGGCGCAACAATAGATGCTATCGCTGGTGAAGATGGGCTCACCGATGCCGACCAGCAGCATAAACACGTTGTTTTAAGGTGAAACGATAGAAAGTGCTAGCGTTACTCAGCCGACTAAATCAGTCTGAAGAAGGGTCACAATGTCACCTATCCATGATCTCCAGAGATGCTGCCTGATGCATTGAGTTATTCCATCCCTATGTGTCCTTTCTCAGTTATAGCAGACAATCGGCAATAATGGACACTATCACTCCCTCTATGGCCCTTTATAATGAGGGCTTTGTGTAGATAAAATGAATGGTTGCCATTATGAAGTCCTGCCATTAATTAGAAAAGTTGTCTTTCAGAGTTACTGCTGCAGGACCTACTTATTAACAATGGTACTGTAGACTTCAGAAGATGCTAGACTAGCACAAAGAACAGCTCATTAAAATTTGAGCCAAACGAATGTCACACTGTCTGCTTTAAATTTTACTTCGGAGTCACGTGAGTGACTACGTGAAGAACCCCGCCACGGCGCATGCGTGTCATATCGCTACACGCATTGCAACAAGTCACAGCAAGACGTTCCCCTAGCAGCAAAATTTGAAAGCCAGGAACAGCAGGTAAGGAGACTCTGCGTTCCAGAATTTGAAAGTCGGGAACAGCAGGTAAGAAGACTCTGCGTTCCTTCCACTTACCTTTTAGGTGGAGACATGGACCGGATCCATGAAGGCTGCGGGAAAGCTGGCGGGGGAGAACCGCGGAGTAGCGGGCAGCCGGCAGCAGCAGCCAAAGGCACGCTAATCTCCCGTAATGGGAACAGCTGTGCCCGACTTTCGCTCCCGACTCCCTCCCGCACCGGGCCCCTCCGGGCGGGAGAGGGAAGCAAAAATTAATGTTCCCCGCGCTGGTTTTTCACAGGGGGGGAAGCTGGACAAAATAGTGTCCACAAGTGCTGCTAGGAAGCTGGATGGGGAGGACCGCGAAGTTGCGGGAGCCAGCAGCAGCTGAAGGCACAAGCCCCGTAAGGGATCAGCTGTGCCGACTTTTGGTCCCGCGCCAGCCAGAACACCACGGCCGGGCGGGAGACTATTTAAATGGGGCTGTTAACTTTTGGACAAGTCAATAACGGCAGCAGACGGGGTGGAACGACGTTCACCCGTAGCGACAATTTCAACCTGGACCTGCAGGTAAGAGCTGCGGTCTTTTTGTGTTTTTACCATGCTGATTTCAGGTGGAGAAACCAACGGGCTGCGACAAAGCTGGTGGGCTAGATGGGATCAGCTGTGCCCGATGTCGCCTCCACACCGGCCATATCCACTCCACGGAAGGGCAGTAAGAACAAAGCTGGAGAGGGAGGACCGCGGAGCAACGGGCAGCCAGCAGCAGCCAGTGGCACTCGGATCACCGATAGTGGGATCAGCTGTGCCCGATGTCGCCTCCGCACCGGCCAGATCCACGCGGCCGGGCGGAAAGGCTAGACACAAAACAAACAAGGTCGTGGACTCAGAGGAGTCCAACTTTGAACAACCGCGGGCGGCCAGCGTCCGAGAGCGCTGGAGCGGATGGAGCGGTGTATGGAGCTTTGCTCCAACATGACAGGAGATGGAGTCGGGTCACTGTGGGCCCTATGATAAACCCACAGCAGTACCTCTTGAAGGGCTGCACAGTGCTTCTACCTTATCAGAGGGGAGCACTGCGGGTCAGTTCTGGGCTGACCTGGAAGAGGGGTCCGCAGAAGGAAAGACAAGTGTGCAGGGGGTGCAAGAATAAGAGAACCTACTGGAACCCACTACGGCCAAAGACAGCACCCCCACGCACCCACCAGCAGAACTGGTGAAAGCTCGAAGGTCCGGTACCCAAAACATGAGTCTTTTTAGGCCATGGCCCAGGCTGGCCTTCTTGGAAGATGCGGGGACCTCCAACGCCAACCAAACCGAAAATCCAGACCCCAGCGCGACAACAGCAGCAAAGAACCTACAAAAAGTAAACCTACCACTATAACTATGGAGGTAGGTGGGTCTGGTTCCCTACAATATACAGGGATCACGGAGGTTGGGTGGAGATTACACTCTTTCTGAATGCATGGAGCATGATAACAACCGATACTTACATCTTAAGCAGTATCCAGGGATATACAATAGATGTTTATATACAAGTACAGCCCTCCAGTTCAACATATACTGAACCGAATGTTCGTGCCTTCTGATAAAGGAATATCAAAAGCGCAAGCTGAACTGAAGCGGCTTTACATAAAAGGTGTAATTGAGAAAACTCAACACGAACCATTAGAATTCATGTCCAATATATTTATCAAAAACAAAAAAAATGATGGTTATCGCATCATAGATCGGACAAAATAGATACCTTTGTTACTCCTTAACAATTAATTTCCAAAGGTTACTTCAATGGCCAGCATCGATTTAAAAGATGCTTACTATTCAGTGCCTATACGAGGTGACCACAGATGTTACTTAAAATTTTCAACTGGATGGGACAACTCTGACAGTATAAAGCACTGCCAAATGGGTTATCATCAGCCCCAGGCTGTTCACAAAAATTTTGAAAACAGCCCTAGCGTTTCTACGGAAACGTACTCACATGGTCATGGCATATTTAGATGACATACTGATTGTGGGCAAAACTTTGGAATTGGCCAAACAAACTGTAACAGCCACAAAAAAGTTATTTGGAAAACTGAGATTCATTTTCCATCCAGTTAAATCTAAACTAACGCCTTCCATAACTATGGACTATCTGGGGTTTCACCATTGACTCAGTTCACATGTCGGTGACTCTGCCTAAGGGAAAGGCTATTTAATAGAGGCTTGCAATAACCTCACTGACATCAGCAAACCATCCATCAGATTGGTAGCAAAGTAATTGGCATAATGATGGCTGCCTTTCCAGCCACACAATTTGGACCTCTACATTACCAAAACTTACAGTGAGCAAAATACAAGCACTCTGAACCATGCAGGTCACTTTGACAGATCTATGAAACTACCAATCAAGCTAAAATGGAACTAAAATGGTGGATAGATAACATCTGGCTTTGTTCCAATCCAATCATTGTCAGTAACCCTTCCATGGTACTACAAAACTGATGCCAGTGCACTTTTGGTGGGGAGCCACCAATACCATCACCAGCTGTGGAGGTAGATGGACTGCCCAGGAGGCATCATTATTACTCACACTGGGCATAAACTACCTGAAAATGTTGGGGCATTACATGGCCTAAAGTCATATTGTACTGGGTCATATCACCAGCATGTTAGACACAGATAGACAATACCACCGTGGTAGCATACATTAACCACAGGGTGGAAACAAATCGACATCATGTGACAATCTGGCTATACAATTTGGCAATGGTGTATCCAGAGAGATATTTGGATATCAGCCACTTACCTACCAGGAAGACTAAATTCAGAGGCAGACACCAGGTCACGCAAACTTAATGAAAACACCAAATGGATGTTGAATAAAATAGTATTTGCTGATATCACAGCAAAATATGGAACACCAGATATCGATTTATTCGCATCTAGACTTATCCACCAGTTATCAAATTATGTTTCATGGGAACCAGACCCTGGGGCAGCGGCGACAGATTCATTTTCGCTGCATTGGGGGGGGGGGGGGGGGGGGGGGGATTGTTTATTTACGCATTCCCTCCTTTTCCTGCCTCAGTCGGGTATTAAGGAAATACAACAAGACTCTGCATCTGGTATTGGTAGTACCCGATTGGCCTACACAACCATGGTTCCCAGTGGTATCAAACATGGTATTAGAACCATGTATCACGCTTCCGGTTGGCGCCACGATGTGAGTGGAATCGCGCCATTACAGCTCCGCAAAAAACTGAATTTAAAACGGGGGTGAAAGGGTCAAACAAACGCACTTACCACAGGAGATCGATTGCGAACGGCTCCGGCAGCGTTTAAAAGGTGCGTGACGTCATCAGGCGCGCGATTTTAAGAAGAAATTATGACCCAGCGCTCCCCTCCCCCCACCACTGGAAAAAAAGCTACGAGAAGGGAAACTGGCCTCAGCTCGGGTGCAGCTGCTGCTTCTCAAGAAGATATCTCACAGAGGAAAGCTGAAATGGAGGAACTTAAGACTACCATTCTAGGTGAGATAAAGAAGCAGAGGAAGGAGTATATGGAGGAGATAAAGAAGCAGAGGAAGGAGTATATGGAGGAGATAAAAAGTTTAAAAGCGGATATGCTGGTGTCTCACGAGAAAAATAAAGAAGATAAAGAAGACTTAATAAAACAAGTTATAACGACGGTAAAAAGTATGATGGATGAGTGGAAGGAAAAGGCTAATGCCGAGTTACAAACTCAAATTGAGGATGTAAAGGAAATAGCTGCTGGGATGGAAAGAAAGCTGGATGACAAGATAGATCCTACTATAATTTCGCTAGACCAACAAGGCGAAGCAATTAAAGAGCTAACTAAAATTGCTGAAGTGAATACTAAGGAGACCGAAAAACTCCGTGCCGAGAACAAACGCCTCTTAGAATTATTACATAAAACAAACGAGAAATGTATTGATCTGGAGGGACGCCAACGCCGTAAAAATTTGCGTATAGTTGGTCTGAGCGAAGGTCGTGAGGGGAGTCAAGATCCTCGAAAATTTGTTGCAAAACTTTTAATGGATATTTTGAATTTGGATCATGAACCCCTGTTGAGCCGTGCACATAGGGCTCTAAGACGGGCCCCTGGGATAGGTTCATCGCCCAGACAAATGATTGTAAAAGTGGCCTTTGACCATGTCTTCGAAGAAATGATGAAGATAATAATAAAAAAGAGAAACCTGAAATACGAGGGAGACAACATCAGTATTTTTAGAGACTTCCCAGCAGAAGTGGCCAAGAAAAGAGCACTATTTAAAGAAACAAAAGGTATCCTGAGGAATTTACAGAATACTAAGAATCTGAGATATGGCTTGATGTACCCAGCAATACTGAGAGTAACTTATGATGACAAGGAATATCGTTTCGTTAAGCATACTGAAGCATTGAAATTCGCCCGAGACATACAGCAGAAGCCAGAAGATGAAGAGAGAGAAGATGCGGAGGAAGAACCCGAGGGAGAAGGAGAGGACTGAACTTTTATCATCGACCTGTGGTTATGAAATACTCACTTAGAAGGAAGTGGAATAATGGGCATTTAGTAGTAGTTCTGTATTAATTATTAGAAAATATTTAATTATTCCATGATAATAGTATTACATATTATAGTATTAAATACAATTGATATTAGTAATTAGCAAATAGTAATATGAATAATAGAAATAATTACTAAGTACTAAGTATATAAAGTTAGTACCCCACCCCAATATATATAGCATTTGAGATAGGAGCTGGTATAATCAACATCTTTTTTTTTTATTAAAAAAACGGAAGTCTTTAGATTAATGGCCACGTTAGTGTGGCTTTCACCTTCACATACTACACACTATACAAGTGTAGTTTCTTTTTTTTCTGAGCACCCTATTAACACCCTTTACTTTTTTTTAATTATTGATATTTCTTATTGTTTTTGTTTTTTATTGATCTTATATTATATATTATTTGAATGTAGATGTGAAGGATATTGTGTATTTAGTTTAAGAAGACATAGATGTGGATTAAGGTGGAAAGAAATTCTCATTGGATTGATGTCCGGGTGCAACGGGGAGCTGGGGGAGTCAAGAAGGCTACTCCAAAAAAAGCCGCCCTAATAGTAAAATGCATGATATAAAGGTGAAGACTGGGGGTGATGGAGTAACCTTCTGTAGTTGGAATGTAAAAGGAATTAATGAACCAATTAAAAGGGGAAAGGTGTTAGCTCAGTTGAACAGATTGAAGACAGATGTCATTTTCCTTCAAGAGACTCATCTTAAAAAAGATGCTCAACATAGATTAACAGCTAAATGGATTTCTAAGGTGTATCATTCTACATTTATTCATAAATCTAGAGGAGTTGCAATAATTATTCGCAAAGGTATACCTTTCATACAAAGTTCTATTATAGAGGATAAAGAAGGCAGATATGTAATAATTACAGGGGAATTATATTCAAAAAAGGTAATTTTAATGAATATATATGCCCCTAATTTTGATAATCCATTATTTTTTAAGAAAATATTTAATAATATTCCTATATCCACTCAACACAATTTAATAATTGGAGGTGATTTAAATTGTACTTTAGATAATTATCTAGATAGATCATCTGCAAAAAGGAAAGCTGCCTCGAAATCAAGTAAATTCATAAATGCTTTTATCAATACATCTAATATTAAAGACATCTGGAGGTTAGATAATCCATCCGGACGAGAATATTCTTTTTTCTCGCCCGTACATGGAACCTATTCGAGGATAGATTATTTTTTAATAGATTCTAAATTACTTCCTTTTACGTATGATGCAAAATATCATAATATTATCATCTCGGATCATGCGCCATTAACATTTAAGATAAAATTAAAAGATATATCTAATAAAACTACTACCTGGAGATTTAACCCTCAGATATTAAAGGACAATGACTGTTGTAAATATGTGATGGATCAGATTAAATTATTTTTTGAAACTAATGATAATCCTGAAACTTCTCCATCACTATTTTGGGACACATTTAAGGCATTCATGCGTGGCGCAATAATATCCGCACAAGCACATCTCAATAAAGAAAATCGAAAAATAGAACAAAATTTAGAAAATGAGATAAAACGTCTAGATAATGAAAATATAAAACAGCCTTCCAAAGAGTTAAGTAATAAAATTGCATCAGTAAAATATAGATTAAATAAAATATATTCTAATCAAGTGATTAAACTTTTTCAACAAACTAAGCAAGTGTATTTTGAATTTGGAGATAAGCCACAAAAATTACTAGCACGACAGCTTAGAAAATTAGAAGATGAGAAGATGATACACGGAATTAGATCTGAGTATGGAAATATATTAATTACTCCAAAAGATATTAATGATAGATTTTTACAATATTATAAAAATCTTTATTCGTCAAAACTAACAGGACAAACAGATAGTATGGAAATATTTTTACAAGAATGTCAAATCAATAGCTTAGA
Source organism: Amblyraja radiata (assembly GCF_010909765.2). Classification (NCBI taxonomy): domain Eukaryota; kingdom Metazoa; phylum Chordata; class Chondrichthyes; order Rajiformes; family Rajidae; genus Amblyraja; species Amblyraja radiata. The sequence goes on from NC_045970.1 coordinate 12,058,946, forward strand.
TCAGGAAGGTAGAGAATTGTTAAATGCTGAAATAACAGTAAAAGATATCATAGAATCAATTAGTTCGCTAAAGAACGGAAAAGCAGCGGGCCCAGATGGCCTGAGTGCAGAATTTTATAAAAAATTTCAAGATCTGATTTCCCCAAGATTACAAATAATGTATAGATATGCATATGACCAAGGAAAATTACCAGATTCTTTAAATGAATCCACAATTACACTCATCCCTAAAGTAGATAAGGATTTGGAAGATCCTGGATCATATAGAGCGATTGCCCTTTTAAATACAGACCAAAAAATATTAACTAAGGTCTTATCTAGGAGATTAAGTTTAGTGATCTCTAAATTAATACATTATGATCAAACAGGTTTTATCCCAAAACGTTACTCATCCCATAATCTCAGACGTTTGTTTAATATTATATATTCAAAAAGAATACGAGATACGGAACTAGCGGTTATATCACTAGATGCAGAAAAAGCGTTTGATCAGGTGGAATGGATGTATTTATTTAATATAATGGAAAAGTTTCAATTAGGGGATAGATTTTGTAAATGGGTAAGAATTTTATACTCGAATCCTATGGCAAGAATTTTGACTAACCAAATTTTATCAGCCAAATTCAAACTCTCTAGGGGATGCAGACAGGGATGTCCGTTATCACCCTTATTGTTCGCATTGGTGATAGAACCATTGGCGGAAAAAATTAGATCTGAACCTGAAATATATGGCTATAATACTGATACAACAATTAATAAAATTTCTTTATATGCAGATGATGTTTTGATTTATATTACAAAACCGGAAATTAGTATTCCCAACCTGCTAAACATTATAACTAAGTTTGGTGCATTTTCTGGGTATAGGATTAATTGGGATAAAAGCGAGATTATGCCAATAACAGGAATAAATCTAAATACATTACAACAATACCCATTAAAAGTAGTTACAGACAAACTTAAATATTTAGGGATTAACGTAACTAAAACTCATAACTCATTAATAAAATCCAACTATCCTCAACTATTAGATAAACTTAGAAAAAATATTTTATATTGGAAAACACTTCCTATATCCATGATTGGTAGAATAAGTGCCATAAAGATGGTATTTCTACCGCAGTTGTTATATTTGTTTCAGGCTATTCCTTTTTTTCTTCCGAAAACTTTTTTTTTAAAAATTGATAATATTGTCAATAGTTTTATTTGGGATTATAAAAATCACAGAATAAATAAAAAACATCTATGCAAAGCTAAGATAAATGGAGGATTAGCACTTCCAAACTTTTTATATTATTTTTGGGCTGTTCAGATTAAGAATATGAATTTCTGGTGGGTAAATATGGATCATGAACCGACATGGTTAAATATAGAAAAGGAGGACTGTCTACCTTTCAATGTAGGTTCGATAATTTTTGCACCAACGGAAGTACAAAAAAAATATTATAAAGACAACCTAATAATATATAATAATAGACGTATTTGGAAACAAATAGTTAAGACTCTACACTTGGATAATCTCTCATTTAGATTACCAATTATGAATAATCCATCGTTTAAACCTGCTATATTAGATGGGGGGTTTAAACAATGGGATGATTTAGGAATTACAAGGATAGAACACCTGTATAGAAAAGGAAAATTTCTTTTATTCCAGGAGTTACAAGATATTTATGGATTGTCTCCACAACATTTGTTTAGGTATTTACAAATTAGAGATTATATTAAATCCAATACACAAGATTATAAAAATAAAGAAGCAGGATTGTTAGACGAACTGTTTAATTTATATCCAAATACAGAAAAATTAATAGCCTATATATATAACATCATTTTGGATAAGGAGAATCCAATAACGGAAGTATATCGTCAAGCATGGGAAAATGAAATGGGATTGGCTATAACAAAAGAAAACTGGGAAGAAAGTCTACAACGAATACACCGGTGTTCATTAAACGCCAGACATATACTGATACAATTTAAAGTATTATATAGGTTACATTATTCGAAAACTAAATTAAATAGTATTTTTCCGAATCTCTCCGCTATTTGTGATAAGTGTAAGAAAGCAGAGGCAAATTTAATACATAGTTTCGTTACATGTCCTAAATTGAATTATTACTGGACAGAAATTTTTAAAGTTATTTCTGAAGTCATCAAAGTTAAATTGGACCCTAACCCAAAGCTAATAATATTTGGAATTCCGGATTTACATCTATCACTTACAGTAAATCAAAGAAATTTCTTTGATTACTGTTTGATAATTGGGAAAAAAATCATATTGAAATTTTGGAAGGGAACATTATCCCCCACAACCAAAATGTGGGCAACAGAGATGATGGAGACGTTACATCTGGAAAGAATTAGATTTGTCCAATAGGACAAGTATAATTCTTTTGAACAGATATGGTCTCCATATATACAGTATTTAGAGAAGTAGCTGTTCTTGGCAACACAGCTCGGCGTGCACCCTGCGGGATTTGGTGAGAATAATTCATTTTTATATTGGAATTTACATATATGCCTTTATTGATACTATCACTTGTAGTAGTGTTATTAATAATACATATTGTGGTTACTAAAAAATTTTTTTTTTTTTTTTTTTTTTCGTTTCTCTTCTCTTTCTTATATATAATCAAATTATTATTTAATCTCTCTTAATGATTTATAACTGTTCTATTCTTTCTCTATCATTATTTCTAAAAAAATAGTAGATAAGTATTACTAGTGTTTTACTTAATGCAAATTGAATTAATTTGATATAAAGTTGTTTGAAGCATTGTAATTGATTACCTTTAATAAAAAAATATATTAAGAACCATGTATCACCATCCCTCATAGACCAGATTTATTGCTACAGTCTATATCAGGGAGTGGGCGACGCTCTGCCATAAAAACAACATCACCTACAGAGACATGAACATCCCGTCTGTTCTGGAATATCTGGCAGGCCTCCACTATGATGAGGGGCTCAGTTACAGTGCCATCAACTGCGCCAGAAATGCCCTATCGACTTACCTATGGCAGGGGACAGAGCGTTACACTGTTGGGACTCACCCACTGGTACAAAACTTATGAGGGGAATTTTAATACTATCCCCCAAGAACCAGATACTCCCAATTATGGGATGTAAGAATTATCCTGAAGATGCTCAGGAATTGGTCTCCAGCAACAGTTCTGTCCCTACACAGACTGACATTAAAACAGTCATGCTAATGGTATTGGTCACGGTACAGAGGATACAGTCACTGCAAAAACTTGACTGGACAACATGACTTCCTCAACAGAAAATATTACGTCTCATATTTATGAGTTAGTAAGCAGAACAGAAAGGGATCAGCAGGCCTCAATATACAATGAGGTCATACCCAACAGATGACCGTCTGTGTATAGTAAGACATCTGTCGTTATTCATGGAGAAAACGAAAATCCTAAGAGGCAATGAAAAGGCACATTTTGGTCAGCCACTAGCAACCACACCAAGAGTGACGGTCCAGACCATCTCAAGATGGCTGAAACAGGTGCTACCACAGGCTGGGGTGGATACTAATATTTTAAAATCTCTTTCCACCAGGGCTGCAGCCACATCGGCAGCGATACAGTTGGATGTACCAATGGACCAAATCCTCAAGGCAGCAGGATGGTCTAGGGAAAACGTTCCAATTATTTTATAATAAACCAGTAATGAAACCTGGAACGTTTGCAGAAACAATTTAAAGTTCTGTAAATTAATTTAAACCCATAAAAAGGGGTTTCAATGTTGAATTCATGTCCAAATTATGTTAACACAATTCCTCCTACAGTCAAGGCAGACGTGATGCATGGACTCGTTTCCACGGCATGAAATCACAGAGCTTTAAAATCTTCACGTAGTCACTCACGTGACTCCGAAGTAAAATAGTAAGATTAAACGAGAACTTACCAGTTTGAAGTTTGATCTGTATTTTATGAGGAGTTACGATGAGGGATTACGTGCCCTCTGCTCCCACCCTTGATCATATACTTAACTGGTATCTCTTCTCTAATCTTACTATGTTTAGTCATTACAATTATCTGTGATTTCACACCGCTGCTTTGAAGAAGAACGTAACTCCTCATAAAATACAGATCAAACTTCAAACTGGTAAGTTCTCGTTTAATCTTACTATTAAACGTTACTTGGCAGTCAAGTAATTTGTCACAGTTTCTTAACAAATCCAAATAATGGTTCTGCAGTGTGGTGCTTCAACAAATATTAATGCTTGATGGTCAGTCATACATATGAAATGAATAATCTTTCCAGTAATTGCCTCAAAAGAGAGGCAGTCATCTATCATGCTGGTAAGATACAACATTTATGGTCCAAAAGTCTTGGTGAAGTTAATTTAGTGGAACATCTTAGGTGGGTCATACTTGAAGTGCATTTATCACCTCTATGACCAAATGTACAGCTTTAGTATTGTTCAAGACAACTATTGCACAAACTTTTAAATCTTGGGGACATATTTATAGGAAAGAGCAAAAATGCTTATATGTACAAAGTGAGAAAAGATAATGGATTAAGAAACATTTTCATCTGAGCAGCAGAAACCTTTTTCAGGTCTGTAAAGTGTTCTACCAATCTGTCTCAATACTTATGGCGGATGCACATTTATCTTTGACAACTTCACAATTTCCTAATCTTATTGAAAAACCATGTAACCATTTTTTGTTTTACTGTACACACACACTGTCATCCATCCCCCTGCAACACCATGTAATGGGCGCTTGCATGATTGTGAAGGCAGTTGAGGATAATCAAGTGTGGCACAATGGCGCAGCGATTGAGTTGCTGCCTTATAGCACAAGAGACCCGTGTTGGATTTTGACCACGGGTGCTGTCTGTATGGAGTTTGTACGTTCTCCCCATGACCTGCGTGGGTTTTCTCCGAGATCTTCGGTTTCCTCCCACACTCCAAAGGCATACAGGTTTGTAAGTTAATAGGCTTGGTTTTACCTGTCCCGAGTGTGTGTATGTTAGTGTGTGGGGATCGCTGGTCAGTGTGGACTCGGTGGGCGGTAGGCCCTGTTTACGCGCTGTTTCTCTAAACTAAGCTAATCCAAGTGAAGGTGGCCATGGTGGCGCAGTGGTAGAATTGCCGCCTTCCAGCGACAGAGACTCCAGTTCGATCCTGACTATATGTGCTGCCTGTACTGATCTTGTACGTTCTCCCCGTGACCGCATGGGTTTTCTCCGGACGCTCCAGTTTCCTCCCACACTCCAAAGACGTATCGGCTTGCAGGTTAATTGGTGTTGGTAAAAATTGTAAATTGTCCCTAGTGTCTAAGGTAGTGCTTGAGGATTGTTAGTCAGTGCGGACTCGGTGGGCCGAAGGGCTTGTATCTGCGCTGTATCTCTAAAACTAAAACTAAAACTGAAGATTAAATACTTAAGACTGGAAACCCTTGGAAACTCTGAAAGATAGGTACCTACTGTTATCATTACAGCTGGGTGGTTTTACATGGAATCAGTACATTGCTTATCAAGTTTGTGTGGTGTTCGGGTGCAATTGTTACCACATTAAAGGAAATCGTGCACAAGCACCTTCCACTCCACTTTATTATCTGAATGGTGACCGATTAGGAAAAGGGGAGATGCAACGAGACCTGGGTGTCATGGTACACCAGTCATTGAAAGTAGGCATGCAGGTGCAGCAGGCAGTGAAGAAAGCAAATGGTATGTTAGCATTCATAGCAAAAGGATTTGAGTATAAGAGCAGGGAGGTTCTACTGCAGTTGTACAGGGTCTTGGTGAGACCACACCTGGAGTATTGCATACAGTTTTGGTCTCCTAATCTGAGGAAATACATTCTTGCCATAGAGGGAGTACAGAGAAGGTTCACCAGACTGATTCCTGGGATGGCAGGACTTTCATATGAAGAATGACTGGATAGACTCGGTTTGTACTCGTTAGAATTTAGAAGATTGAGGGGGGATCTTATAGAAACTTACAAAATTCTTAAGGGGTTGGACAAGGCTAGATGCAGGAAGATTATTCCCGATGTTGGGGAAGTCCAGAACAAGGGGTCACAGTTTAAGGATAAGAGGGAAGTCTTTTAGGACCGAGATGAGAGAATCATTTTTTACACAGAGAGTGGTGATTCTATGGAATTCTCTGCCACAGAAGGTAGTTGAGGCAGTTCATTGGCTATATTTAAGAGGGAGTTAGATGTGGCCCTTGTGGCTAAAGGGATCAGGGGGTATGGAGAGAAGACAGGTATGGGATATTGATTTGGATGATCAGCCAATGGCCTACTCCTGCACCTATTTTCTATGTTTCTATGTTTCTATGATCGTGCTCTGGAATGTCATGGACAACCACCAAAATAGACCTGAATGAAGTTCTTCTGCAATGGCCTGGGCATTCAGACTCATTGACATTTCCAGAAGATACAGAGGGCAGGATCTGGCTGGATTAACAAAAGATGAGACACCCACAATTTCCACCAGATGAGCAGATGAAGAGGACTTTTATTCCAATCTGAAAGACAAAAAAAGAAGTCTACTTTTCAAAGAGAGGCAGTTGATGCTCATTGAGAAGACACTTTGTTGACCTGTTTAGCTCACACTGTACCTCGCCATTAGTACCCTTGACCTCATCCCACAGCAAAGTATTCAATCCAGCTTTACTGCCATTCCTGACTGAAAACGGGCGGCATGGTGGCGCAGCAATGAGTTGTTGCCTTACAGTGCTTGAAGCGCCGGAGACCCAGGTTCAATCCCAACTACGGGTGCTGTCTGTATGGAGTTTGTACGTTACATACCGTATTTCCCAGCATTGAAGACGCTATTTTTGACCCTAAAATAAGGCCCGAAAATTTAGGCTGCATCTTGGAGGCCAAAGGTTAGATTGTTAGCCAAGAAAGATAGACTTGGCTATCCCTCAGAACAGCGGCTGTAAAAGGACAGCATCGCTGGGGGGGAGAGTTCCTTCCACAGTGTGTGGGGAGTCTGGCCCGTGTCAGCACGGCTGGGGTAAAGTTGCAGGGAGGGCAGGAGCGTTGAGAAAGAGGGGGTCGGGGAACTTGCCAGCAACTCACTCAGTAGCTGGGGTTGCTACGTCCGGCCGCGGAGACCGGACAGCGGAACTGCAACTAGACCTGGGGCTCGCAGGCGACCTGGGCGCAACAGCTGGTCCGGTGCCTCGCAGGCTACCTGGGAACTACCGCTAATCCCAGGGACGCAACGGATCTGGGAATTGCAGTCAGTCCCGGGGCACGCAGGCGATCTGGAAACTGAAGAAAACGAATTGAAAATCACGTGAAAACTATGTATTATTACTAATTTATGTATTATTAGTACATATTATTACTAATTACTAATTTGGTTAGTATGTATTATTACCATTTATTAACTATGACGATAGATGTGACCTGCCATCCGCTTACAAACTTAGGTCCTGGCCCATATGCAAAAATGGTTGCCGACCGCTGGACTAAACCAAACCCTTGATCCTGTACCGCCAGCCTTTTTTTCAAAATTTAGCAACTCAAAATGGTGGTGCATCTTCCAGGCAGGTGCGTCTTTATGGCCGGGAAATACGGTACATAGATATATAGACATAGGCGCAGGAGTAGGCCATTCGGCCCTTTCGAGCCAGCACCGTCATTCAATGTGACCATCCACAATCAGTACCCTGTTCCTGCCTTCTCCCCATACCCCTTGATCCCGTTACCACTAAAGTTTTTCCTCATCTCAGTTCTGAATGGCTTACCCCTACCCCTAGACCAAACAGTATACGTGCTGTCTATCGAAAGCCCAGCAATGGAGAGTTTCAGTCACAATTCCACATCCGGGAAGAGGAGCATTCACTAGGGGTGATGAAAGCATGAGCCATCACTAGTATTCTTCTCCACTTATCCACAGCAACCAATAAGTTGCTTCCAGAATTGCATTTGGTCTTCTGTCCATCTGGAAATGGATTTTGCCACATGTCAATTGCTTGAAAAATACAAAGAGTTAGAATCTTCACCACATGACAACACCAAGAAAAATATTGAGAACGACACCAACCAAGGAATCTTTAATAACCGCACAAGTCTTTGACTCCATGATCCTGGGGGAACCGCCGGCACAGCGTTTGGTCGACATGGAGGCGGGTATTTGATGCTCATGGCCTAAGGCCTGGCATAAAGTCCATGGTCTCCTGGATTCATGCTTCCAGTATCGGTCTGCAACTTGGACTAGCTACAACAAGCACTTCAAGGCACAGGAAAGACACTACCCATACTAATTCCATAATATCCTCCAAATCCAACAGGAGGAGAACTGAAACAATGTCAATGAATGAATGAATGAATTCTTTATTGTTACATGTGACAAGTCATAGTGTTCTCAGAATTAAAGGACGTTCTTTTAGGAAGGCAATGAGGAGAAATTTCTTTAGTCAGAGGGTGGTGAATCTGTGGAATTCTTTGCCACAGAAGGCTGTGGAGGCCAAGTCTGTGGATATTTTTAAGGCAGAGATAGATAGATTTTTGACTAGTGCGGGTGTCAGAGGTTATGAGGAGAAGGCAGGAGAATGGGGTTAGGAAGGAGAGATAGATCAGCCATGATTGAATGGCGGAGTAGGCTAGATGGGCCAAATGGCCTAATTCTACTCCTATTCATGATGACCTTATGACCTTAGTGAAATTCTTTGCTTACATACTCAAGATATGTAATAGTCGCCATATAAATGGTGCCGACAAAGTTACAAACTATCCCGTGCTAGGTCCTCCTTTGTTCTCCCGCCCCCTCCCCCTACTCCCGGCGGCCCCCCTTCGCCTGGTCCCCATTGTTCTTCCCCCTGCCTTACTGCGGTCCCCCGCACACCAGGTCCTTCTTTGTCCCTTCCCTCGGCAGCGGAAGAGGCTCCACCTCTGACCCATGAGGCTCCGACTTCTCCGCGGCTATCCAGCATCTTCTGGTAGGTGTTCTCCCCCAGGCATTCATCTCCAACACTGAAACCCCATTTATACAGTCATCTTCACTGAACAGACCATGACTTTTGCAGGACCACATTGCCATGGAATCATTCCAGCAGACAATGGTACTTGTCACAGCACGGATGATACAGACTCTTCCAGTCCCTTAGTTGGACAATGATGCAGATATTATTCTGATCTTCTTTGCACAAAGAGATTTCTTTGCAAACATGGCACCCAGTGCTGTAAATTAAACATTACTTGACAGTCAACTAATTTGGCACAGTGCACTAACAAATTCAAATAACAGCTCTGGATTATAACCCTTGAACACATATTAGTGCTTGGTGGTCAGTCGTACACATGAAATGATTGATCTTTCCATTAATTATATATGCCTCGTGAGAGAGGCAGTCATCTATCAAGGTGGTAAGATATAATATTTAAGTTCCAACAAATTGAGGTGAAATTAATTGAGTAGAACATCTTAGATGGATTATGCTTGAAATGCATTTATCAGCATGATGACCAAATTGGCAGCATTAATTTTGCCAATTATCCTCCCTTGAGGAAAAGATTAAATGACATACATAAAGCATCCTTGCAAACATCTCTGACTCAAGAGAGAGTCAAGAGTCAGAAGTGTTTTATTGTCATATGTCCCAGATGGACAATGAAATTCCTGCTTGCTGCAGCACAACAGAATATGTAAACATAGTACCTAACGGGAGAAAAAAAAGTTCAGTATGTATATATACATATGCACACATACTCAATAAATAAACAAATATAGTGTAATAATAATAATAGTCTGTTGTAGTTCAGAGCATATTTGTTGTCGTGTTTAATAGCCTGATGGCTGTAGGGAAGAAACTGTTCCTGAACCTGGACGTTACCGTTTTCAGGCTCCTGTACCTTCTTCCCGATGGCAGTGGTGAAATGAGTGTGTGGCCAGGATGGTGTGGGTCTTTGATGATGTTGGCCGCCTTTGAGGCAGCGACTTCAATAGACCCCTTCGATGGTGGGGAGGTCAGAGCCGATGATGGACTAGGCACTGGTCACAACTTTTTGCAGTCTTTTCCACTCCTGGACGTTCAAGTTGCCGAACCAGGCCACGATGCAACCAGTCAGTATGATCTCTACTCTGCACCTGTAGAAGTTCAAGAGAATCCTCCAGGTAATTCATCAAAATAATAAAGGAGCATTTACTGTAGGTGGCATTGAGAATCTCAAGTCTGTGTTCACTGATGTTCTTCCTAAACACCCATCCTACTGAATACTTCCATCTCTGAAACAATCTGTGTTCCCACCTTGACCTTATCACTCAATTCAGAACCGATACAATGAGATTTGAAGCAATTCATCCTTGATCCAAAGTAAGATGCGTGGTACTTCGGTGTACAAGTGACCTATCCTGAAAATGGAGGCATTATAGTGATATATTTAAATCATGCATATCACAAGATCTATTGTGGTTCAAATAATGGTTCACAGTGACTCACCACAACCTTCTCAATTTAATTAGAGATGAGCAATTCTGGCCTGATTAGCAATGCTACATCCTCCAGATGAATCTAAAAAGGTTTCCTCAGCTCGATTTAAAGTTGCATGTTGTTAGATACAAACAGCAGGTGGGAGTAAATTGTGAACAGTACCTGAGGAGAAAGTTCAAGAGCTAGTAGATACAAAGTGTCTGAAGAAGGGTCTCAACCCAAAACGTCGTTCGCTCCATAGATGCTGCCTCACCCGCTGAGTTTCTCCAGCATTTTTGTCTACCTTTGAAACAAAATGCTGGAGTAACTCAGCGAGACAGGCAGCATCTCTGGTGAGAAGGAATGGGTGATGTTTCGGGTCGAGACTCTTCTTCAGTCTATCTTTTGTCTATCTTTGATTTAAACCAGCATCTGCAGTTCCTTCCTACACAAGTTCAAGAGCTAAATTGTCCAGCAGGCTTGGAGAAACATGATAGGATTTATGCCAAAAATTTAAACATTATTTGAATAGCTTTTTCCACAAAATCTACTGCTGGTCCTTCTATCAATTATTTTAGGCTTTGACCTTGCCTATTCTTTGAATTTGTTTCTTCAATAACATGCTCAGATCAAAATATTCTTTCTAATACTGTACTGTCCAGCTGTGCAAAATTACATTTTCTAACGGTAAAGTTGTTGACTGATAAAATGTATGAACACTAAATGTATTTTTTTTGGAGATTGTACAGCAACTCTCCCAATTTCATTTTCTCTGCAATAATGATTATCTATGCGAAGGCAGTTCCGCACTACAAATAACTAACTGCAGTAGTAAGAGGGACTATGTGGAAATAACTGGGACATATTTGTAGGCAGCATGTGTGGAAGAGAGTACTGTTCAGGACAAGGGTCATGAATCTGATACAATACCTTTACTTTTTTTTCTCCACAGATGCTTCCTGGCCTGCTAAATATTTCCAGCATATGCAACTTAAAAAATAATCTTTTTTTATGGTCTTATTAAACTAAGTGGGAGCTGTTCGGTCCCATGTTCACATGGGAGGGCTGGTCCCCCAACGTAATATTCCACCTCTCCACCAATCCCAATATTGGTGGCCAGTGGGAAGGGCTTTCTGGAGCGCTAGTATGGATGTTGTGGGCTGAAGTGATCGGTTTCCAGAGGGCTAGTATGGACATTGTGGGCTAAATGGATTATTTGGCTGGCAGCTCAGTCACTCAGGCCTGGTGGGCTGGCAGCTCAGTCACTCAGGCCTGGTGGGCTGGCAGCTCAGACACTCAGGGCTGGTGGGCTGGCAGCTCAGTCACTCAGGCCTGGTGGGCTGGCAGCTCAGACACTCAGGCCTGGTGGGCTGGCAGCTCAGTCACTCAGGCCTGGTGGGCTGGCAGCTTAGTCACTTGGAGCTGGTGGGCTGGCAGCTCAGAAACTGCCAGAAAATATGCCCAAAACAGGTAAGAGACTCTATGAGAGAAGGGGGAGAGGATGGAGAATCAATTTTAGACATTTTTCATCTTTTTCTGCAGATCACAGCAATGAAGGAGGAAAGTCTATCCTGGCCTTGATCCCACAGGGAGCCAAGGAAGGGAGGGAGAAAAATACTGGGGTGAAGTTTAATACTAGCAGGGGAAATACTTACTGATGGGCTGAAGGGACTCCACTTGGGCTAGTACAGGCCAGGTGGGCCGAAGGGGGTTTTTTTTTTTTTAAATGAGTGAAATCTCAGTGAAATGCACTTTTTCTAGACTTTTCCTTTTGGGCCAAAATGCTCCTCCTGGGCTTATACGAGCATTTGGGGCAAAAGGGACTGGTTTCTTGGCTAATAGAGGCGTTGTGGGCTGAAATTAGTGGTTTCAGGCAGGCCAAAGAAATAATTTCATTTCATTTCCATTTCAATTTCAAGCACAGGGCAGGCCAAACAACTAATTTCATTTCTATTTCCACTTCCATTGTAGTTTCAAGCACAGGGCAGGCCAAACAACTCATTTCAATTTCATTTCATTTAATTTCCATTTCAATTGCAGTTTCAAGCACAGGGCAGGCCAAACAACTCATTTTATTTTTAATTCATTTCCATTTCCATTGCAGTTTCAAGCACAGGGCAGGCCAAACAGCTCATTGCATTTTCATTTAATTTCCATTTCCATTGCAGTTACAAGCACAGGGCAGGCCAAACAGCTCCTTGCATTTTCATTTCATATCCATTTCAATTGCAGTTTCAAGCACAAGGCAGGCCAAACAGCTCATTGCATTTTCATTTCATTTCCATTACCATTGCAGTTTCAAGCACAGGGCAGGCCGAACAGCTCATTGAATTTTCATTTAATTTCCATTTCCAGTGCAGTTTCAAGCACAGGGCAGGCCAAACAGCTCATTGCATTTTCATTGCATTTCCATTTCCATTGCAGTTTAAGCACAGGGCCAGCCAAACAGCTCATGCATTTTCATTTCATTTCTCTTTCCATTGGAGTTTCAAGCACAGGCCAGGCCAAACAGCTTATTGCATTTTCATTTCATTTCTATTTCCATTGCAGTTGCAAGCACACGGCAGGCCAAACAACTCATTGCATTTTCATTAAGGGCTAACAAATCATTTATTGCAAGTACATTGCTGAATCACAGTTCAGTTAATTCACAGCTTAGAATCACAGTTCTTATCTCTCTCTCGCGATCTTCCAGAGAGACTGACTCACATCCAGGCATCCAGGGTTCTATAGTCCTTCCTACCCCCCCCCCCCCTCCCCAGGAAGGGGTGTCACCTTCATCATGGTGATTGACAGGCAAGAAGACCAATCAGCTGATCTCAAGATTTTTAAACACTCGTAACTTTTTTATTTTTCATCGATCGGAAAAATCCTCGGGGCTGCCTCAGCGGAGGACTGTGAGTAAGATGGCCAAAAATCATAGCGATATAGGGTAGCGTTTTTTCTAAAATCAATATACAGAGCAGACAGGAAGTGGTCAAGACGAGACTTTTAGTTATGTAGAATGTCACATTTATGGAAGTAAGAACCCAGGATTTTATAATAGCATTGAGCCATCTGTGCTCACATGCACTGTCCTCGAGAAATATTCTTGCTTCGAATGGATCTTTCAACAGGATTTTCCTTGTAGAAGTTGTGATCTGAGGTGCCGTCAGCTTGATTTAAATGTATATGTTGCCAGGTACAAAGAGCAAGTGAGAAAAAAACTGTGCACAGTATGTGAGGAGAAGGCTCAAGAGCTAAATTGTCAAGCATAAACATGATGGGAGTCATGCCTAAATTAAACATAATTTGAATAGCTCTTTCCACAAATGTTACTGCTTATTTATTTTAGGCTTTGACCTTGCCTGTTCTTCAATTCTGTTTCTTCCATAACATACTCAGATCAAAATATTATTTCTAATACTGTACTGTCCAGATATGCAATATTACATTTATCAGTGGTGACCAGATCTAAAGGTGATTGTAACCAGCGGTGAATCTGATCTTTACTGAAAATTACACACTGAAAATTACTCTAACAGTGAAAACGTATGGTAAGTTAAAATATATAAGTGAGAAGACTTCCGGTGGCACTATGGAGGGATAGGATGCACGTGTAAGTAGCTCCGCGCCGTGCCGATTAAACTGTGTTAAAAAAAGAACAAAACAATTCAATATTCAACGCATTTACGGGCAAAGGGCCAGCAGACCGGTAATCGGACTGTAATGCCACCCAAACAAAAGTCGAAAAAAGACGGAGAAGAAGGCCGCGCAGAAGCCCCGAACTCACCTGAAAAACAGTCCTGTGAAGAGACTGCAATCCAAACACCGGTCCTTCAAGCCATCGAAGCTCTGCGCCAGGAACTCTCAGCAGTAAAACAAGAAATCTGTGCCAAAATAAACTCATTGAAGAGGTAACCGCAAACCTGAGAGGGGAAATTCTACGGCTGGAAACCGACATTAACCGTAAATTGGAAACTACCCTGGCTACCTCACTCGCCCACAGCAAGACCATCCGGGAGCAGGAACTAGCGGCTACAGCAGGCTCTGACGCTACAGACAAGTTGAAAGCTGAAGTGGAGGCTTGGTGTCAAAATTAACAGAAAAAATGCCTAGATCTGGAGGGGCATTCCAAAAGTCAGAACTTGAGAATAGTCGAGGTGAAAGTAGGTCTAGAAACATTATTACAATACAATACAATACAATACAAATTTATTGTCATTTGAGCCCCAGTGAGACTCAAACGAAATTTTGTTTCCACAGCCATACAAACAAAAACAATGTCCTACAGACATACACACAATTAAGTTCACACAAACATCCATCACAGTGAACCCACTGTGATGGAAGGCACAGTCTTTTCTCTCCCTTGCTCTCCATGTCTCTCCCGATGTCCAAGCCCCAGGCGGGCGATGATAAGTCCCACGGCCATTTTAGGCCGTGCCGGGCGATTTACGGCCCCGCTCCCGGTCTAGAAGTCTCGAAGTTGGAGCCCCCGGCGGGCGCTGTAATGTCCCACGGCCACGAAGCCGTGCCGGGTGATGTACTTCCCCGCTCCGGGTCGTTCCAAACCCCGCGACACGGGGTGGAGAAGTCGCGTTGCGGGAGCTCCGGGAAGCGGTCTCTCTCTCCCAGCAGCGAGTCACCACCGCTCCCCACGCACCGAGGCCGGCCAGCCCCACGATGGTGAGTAGTCCGCAGCGCAGTCTCCCGAGCCCCCGGGTCGTTCAGGTTGGAGGCCGCTCCACGGTGCTAGGCCCCAACGACAACGGAGACCCGACAGGGAAAAGGTCGGGTCTCCCGGACAGGGAAGAGATTTTAAACGGTTTCCCCCTCCCCCCCCGCCCCCCACATATACACATTTAAAAACCAGTATTTAAAAAACACCAAACACTACATTTAACTAGACAAAAAATAAAAAAGACAGACAGGCTGTAGGAGCCGCTGCAACGAGTCGCGCCACCACCAGGAATCGACCGAAAGATAACTATCGTGAGACACATGTTGGTTAAAAATGCATTCAGTTACTTACTCATGATTTCCTATAGAACTTTAATTAGATTTGAATGCTGAGCCTCTAAAAGATCTCCACGATTTGTCCTGTTTAGTTACTTAACGTGTTAAAGGTGCGGGACTACCTAATAATAATTCTAGTAGTCAAAGTGTATTGTAAAGAAGGTTACTTGAATTCAATCACCATTGTGCGGTGTTTGTTAGCGACGTTTTAATAATTTGTTCCTTTTTCCTCTTCTCTTTTCTCTTTTCTTATCTTTGTAATAAATATCTTAGTATCTTGCACTAAGGTGCACTTTTCTTGAAGATATCCGGGGGGGGGAGGGGGGGGGGTAGGGGGGGGGGAGGAGAGGGGAGGGATTCCTCACTCAGCCTACATTTGGAAGAAGTACTTTAACCACCATGTCGGAGCATTTAATTCAGCTGAGAATGCGTAACATTAGCTATGCAAGATGATGTAGCAAGCAAAATTGGGGGGAAAGGACTCACGTTCTGTCGTTGGAATGTCAAGGGCGCGAATGAACCACGAAAAAAGGGGTAAAATACTAGCCCACTTAAAATACCTTAAAACTGACATAATATTCCTTCAGGAGACTCACCTCAAGAACGATACACACACAGGCTGAAGTGTAGTTGGACAGTTGTATCACTGCACCTTTCCCTCTAAAGCCAGGTGAACCGCAATTCTAACCCGTAAAGGTATCCCGTTCAAACATAAGTCCACAATAGCTGATAATGAGGGTAGGTATATTATAGTATTTGGAGAAATATACTCAACCTCATTGACTTTGGTGAACATATACGCTCCAAATTTTGATAATCCTCAATTTTTCAATAAAATATTGTCCCAGATATGTCCCAGTCCAATTTGATAATCGGGGGGGATCTAAACTGTGTATTAGACCAATACTTAGATAGATCTTCATTTCAAAGAATAATTACATCCATGTCCAGAGAACTTCTGCATACTTACATAAACAACACAAATATAAAGGACGTGTAGAGGATTGGCAACCCTTCAGGAAGAGAATATTATTTCTACTCAGGTATTCATAAAGTGTACACAAGAATAGATTATTTCCTGGTCGACTCTAAACTTCTGCCATCTACTTACAACTCAAAATATCATAATATCATTATTTCAGATCATTGCCCTCTTACATATTCTGTGCAACTGGAAGGAATGGCAAAAAGACAGCCGTGCTGGAGATTTAATCCACAAATACTCGCAGAGGCTAGGTTTTGTGACTACCTGAAGTTACAGATGGAAATTTTCTTTGAGACAAATGACACCCCTGGCATTTCTCCATCTTTGCTTTGGGAAACCTTTAAAGCCTTCCTCAGGGGCTGCATCATTTCTTACCAAGCATCGCAGAATAAGAGAAAGAAGGCAGAACAACTGGAGTTAAAAAAACAAATAAAACAATTACACTTAGAAAACGTGGCTGACCCGTCCACAAGAAAACATAACAAGATAGCTGCACTCATATTCAAACTAAACCAGATACTCACGGCAAGAATCAGTAGGGCATTTCAATACGCCAAATAAAAACACCTTAAATTTGGCGATAAACCCCATAATCGTTTAGCAAGACAACTTTGTAAATTGGAGAATGACCGTACCATACATAAAATCAGATCGGAAAGAGGTGAACTGCTCTCACTGCCTAAAGATATCAACAAAAGATTTTATCAAACCCTCTACTCGTCTCAAACAATAGCCGATTCAGTGGCGATGCAGATTTTTCTGGATAAGTGCAATCTTCCATCCCTCAGTGAGACTGAGAACGTGAGGAGTTGGGTGCAGGGATAACAATAAAGGACATATCAGAGACCATTAAATCACTGAAAAATGGAAAAACTCCTGGCCCAGACGGGCTCAATAATGAATTTTACAAAAAATTTAACACAAACCCTCATGGAGCAGACCTTACCGCAGACTCTAGCGGAATCAATTATCACATTCATTCCAAAAAAATGATAAGAACCTTGAAGAGCTGGGATCTTATAGAGCAATTGCCTTTTTAAATACTGACCAGAAGATTGTAGCCAAGACTCTGGCTCGTAGACTCAGCCTAGTCATTGGCAAACTTGTACACTCAGATCAAACTGGGTTCATAATTAAACGAAACTCATTCTTTAATCTGAGATGCCTGTTTAATATAATTTATTCACATAGAATACCGAACGAAGACCTCACAATCATCGCATTGGACGCGGAAAAAGCTTTCGACCAAGTTGAATGGTCTTATCTTTTCACAGCATTGGAAAAATTCCAATTGGGTGAAAACTTCATCTCATGGATGAAGCTTTTATATACTAACCCGACCGCCAGAATACTAACCAATCAAAACTTTCATCCAAATGTTACCTATTCAGGGGCAATAGACAAGGATGCGCCCTCTCCCCGATGCTAATTGCATTAGCCAGAGAACCTCTTGCCGAGAGTATTAGGTCCCACCCAGGCATATATGGATACAATACGAAAAACACTATGATCAAAATGTCCCTCTATGCAAACGATGTACTGTTATACATTACTAACCCCCGAACCAGTATCCCAAATTTACTATCCACTATAGAACAATTCGGCACCTTCTCTGGCTTCAGAATTAATAGGAATAAAAACAAAATTATGCCAATAAACGAACAAGACGTCACCCGGCTCTAACAGTTCCCCTTTAGAATTGTTACTGACAAATTCAGATAACTCGGAGTTTGCATTACCAGGAAATATTCCCTCCTTTTTAAAACAAATTTCCCTCCAATAATCACAAAACTTCATACATATTCAATTTTGGAAAACATTGCCTATTTCCCTCCTCGGCAGACTAAATTCCGTAGAGATGATCTTTCTCACGCAGCTTTTATATCGATTCCAGACAATACCGATATATCTTCCCAAGTCTTTCTTCAAAAAAATTGATTCCATTGTTACTAATTTCATTTGGGACTAGAAAAGCCACCGAATACATAAACGACATCTGTGCAAATCCAAAGAGAATGGGGGACTAGCCTTACCCAATTTCCTCTTTTACTATTGGGCAACGAATATTAAAACCATAATTTTCTGGCTAGATGATTTGCATCAACAGGCCAACTGGCTAAAAATGGAAAGAGAAGATTGCTTGCCTTTCTCCATAGGCGCGATCATCCTGTCTCCAATACCCCTGAATAGGTCAATGTATCAGCATAACCCTATAATACATAGTACTATTCGTATCTGGAAACAGTTGAAGCTCAGTCTCAAATTGAGAGACATGTCTCTCCTTCTTCCTATTGCAAACAATCCCTCTTTTAAACCCTCTACTTTAGATGGTGTTTTCACCCAGTGGAATAACAAGGGAATCAACACTGTGGGAGACCTTTATTGGAAGGTGACTCTTTCCTTCTTCCAAGAGTTGCGGGAGAAATATGATCTGAATACTAATTTTTTTTCGGATACCTCCAGGTTAGGGACTATATGAGAACATACAGGCAAGACTACACCTCTGCAAGTCCAGACAAACTCGATGAGTGTTTGAATAGACATGCAGATACAGAGAAGTTGCTATCCTACATATGCAATGTCCTTCAAAACATCAACACCCCGTCATCTGAGGTTTATAGGCGAGCATGGGAGGATGAGATGGGTCAACAAATCTCCAATGATATATGGGACGAAAGCTTACAATACATTCATTATTGCTCCTTAAATGCCAGACACTGCCTAATACAGTTCAATGCTGCACAGGCTATATTACTCAAAAACCAAATTGAGCAAGATTTTCCCCAGTGTTTCTCCTCTTTGCGATACATGTCAGTCTCAAGAAGCCACCTTAAATTTTTTGGACGGAAGTATTCAGCATCACCTCCTAAATACTGAAAACTCCATTGGAGCCAGACCCAAAATTGATAATACTGGGAATATCAGAGGCATGTAGCAAACTAACTGTCTTTCAATTACGCTTTTTTGATTACGGTCTAATATCAACAAAAAAACTCTTACTTAAATTCTGGAAAAAGACTGCAGTCCCTCCAGTGAAGATGTGGATTACAGAACTGAAGGACACACCACATCTAGAGAGAATTAGGTTTGTCTTCAATGATAAACCAGAACAATTTTTAAAAATATGGTCTCCTTTTATTGAATTTATTGAGCAACACAATGGTTGAACACAAATTCGAAACTGATCATAGGGCTGGGTGAGTGGGTGCATGGGTGGGTCGATGGATATATCTCCTCTCTTTTCTTCTTTCTTTTTTCTCTCTCTTCTACTTCTCTTTTTAATTTAATATTCTGTTTGGAAAATGTTAAAATCGAAGCTGTTCACAAAGCTGTAACGTTGTCAAGTTTTTTGTACAATTGCTTCCAATAAAATTAATATTTAAAATATATATATATTTATGTGAGACAGGCTGGATCATTTGAGAGTCTGTAAGTGTGACATACAGCAAAACATAAACCGAAGAAAGCCATACTTTATTTTGAAAAGATAAACCAATTTTTTTTTTGGCTGCAAAGTATTACCTATGGCATCTAAATGTTGGTCCTGGCAAAAAGAGAGTAACAGGCCACATTGCTGGAGCTTGTAAGAATAAGGACAAACATTCTTAGAAAGAAGCTTCTGCCTTTGTAACAGTGTGAAGGAATCAAGTGACAGCGTGAATACAGAGGTAATGTTCAGAGAGATTAAGGAGAAAGAGGCTGTTAAGAAAAGTAGTGCCTTTGATTGTTGTCATGAAAGTTAATGACAGAAACAGAATATTGAGCTTGCTAATGATGCAGCATTACTCAGAGAAACCAGACTGAACATGCAGTTGGATAGCCAGAAAATACAATGACTTAACCTACGTAGGCATAGTTAAATCTGAAAACCTGCACAGTCTTTGGAGATCCTGGCATGACAATGAAATACGAAAGAAGGGTTAAAACATTAATTGTTGTTGTAGACTCCAGAGTAAACTTGTTCGGAGGAGACTGGCTGAAATAAATTCCTCTCATTTGGAGAATGTTCATCACATTAAGATGATTATGAATGGAACATTACAGAATTATGAAGAAGTTTTCAAAGATGCGCTGGGTAAATTGAAGGGCACCAAAGCCAAATTTCTTCTTGAATTTCCGTGGTCCATCAGGTTTCTTCAAGCCAAGGTTGATGCCTTATGGAATTAAAGCAGAATTAGATACACAAATTGGCTGATCCCTCAGAGAGAAAACAATTAGACTTGTTAAGTACACACTGAATGGGTAGCAGTCCTCTACCAAAGGTCACCATCATCATCGGCGGTCACTCGAAATGGGTATGACTGTTCTCTCATGGAGGACGCCTGTGCGTGACTTTGTTTAACGTGGGGAGACTGGTGCACAGACAGCCACCACACAGTCCTTGACAGACCTGGGTCAGGATCCAGTGGCATGGAATCCAAGACGACCGGGGAGCCTTTTCTGCTGCAGCCTTCATCCGCCTTCCCAACCGTTGTGACGCTCCACTAAAGTCAGCCATCATCCTCCGCCTGTTCCACCGTTGGATCTTGGTTGGATTTTTCTTTGTCATAGACCTCCCGCTCGACCTTACCGCTATGAGTGACCCTATGGAAAAATATGTTTGTAATTTAATGTATAGGTGATAGTTGTTGCACAAGGACCATGCTGTTCTTGGGAAATTGTCTTGTGCAGCTATTTTCTCTTTGTTCGATGCTGCTTTGGTTGATCTCAGTCCAGACTGGGTTTGTGGACTCTGTATTTACACTTGTGTAGGAAGGAACTGCAGATGTTAGTTTATACCAAAGATAGACACAAATGCTAGAGTAACTCATGGGCAGGCAGCATCTCTGGAAGGAATAGGTGACGTTTCGGGTTGAGACCCATTTCAGACTGAAGGGGCATCACTTCAAAAGTCACCCACTCCTTCTCTCCAGAGATGCTGCCTGTCCCGCTGAGTTACTCCAGCATTTTGTGCCTACCTTCGATTTAAACCAGCATCTGCAGTTCTTTCCTATACAATATGAAGCATCTGTCTCGGAATATCATCTCTAATTTGCACAAATATAACCTTTGTTACATCATTAATGGGCCAAAATACTAAAACTCCCCAGAAACTTGGAGGTTCATTAGATCCAGAAACTCCCCAGAAACTTGGAGGTTCGAGTAGATCCAGCTGTTTCTTCTCAAGGACAAATAGCAAGGGGAATGAATGCCAATTTTTCCAGTAATATCTACACAAAAAGAATGTCATATCTAAATTAAAAATCAGCCAATGCAAAATCCCTTATGTGCTTAATATTTTTCATTCTATAGCACTTTGTATTTTAGGTGAAGGAGATTTTGCAGATAGTTCCTCTTTTGCTTTATCTAATCACTGGCTTTCATTACTCACATCAGGCACAATGCACAAAACAGGAGGTCTATGCAGTTTTGCAATCATTGAAGAATATTCTATTGCTGTTTGAACACAGTGCTACATATTGTATATCTTCAGTGCATTACTCAAATAATTTGCAAACAATTAAAAGCAACAGATCAAAAAAAAAAAAGCAACAGATCAAAAAAAAAAACACATTTTAACAAAACATCCACCACAGTGACTCCTACACATTCCTCACTGTGATGGAAGGCAAAATAAAGATCAAGTCTCTTCCGTCTGTTCTTCCTCGGTCGTGGGCCTCGAGCTTGATGATCTTGACTTGCGTGGCCAGCAGCGTTTGGGCCCTTGGTGTCGAGGCAATCAAGCTCCCGCATCGGGGGGATGTCAGCTCCCCCGCGCCGGGCGATCGAACCTCGCGTCGGGGCTGGTCGAACCTTCCGCGACGTTGTAGCTCCCGACTCGACCTCACCCGACAGCGAGCCCTTGATGGTGATTCCGTAGTGGTCGCGGTGGGAGCGATCCCAGGCAAGGGATCAGCTCCGATGTTAAGTCCGCGCCCCGCGCTGGGGTTCACGAAAGTCTGAGGAGGCTTCCAGATCCATCGATGGTAGGCCGCAGAGCCTGGAGAATGTGTTCCGAAAATTGATCACATCTCCGGGAAGGTAAGAGCTTGAAAAAAAGTTTCCCCGATCCCCTCCCCCCTCCCCACACATAAAACAAACCGAAGAACATTAAAACAAACTTTTAACGCGCTAAAAAATAACAAAAAGAAAGAAAATACGAACAGACTGCCGGCAGGGCAGCCATCTCCCCGGCGCCCCTGGTGGTCCATAACAATGCTTTCTTTTATCAAGGTTTTAATTACTCTCTATGAGCATTATCTAGCATCTGTACATTCACACCATGTGAGAAGACCTAGATTAGCAGACTAATCCCACTAGAGCATTAAATATTAAAATTAAATACTGCAATAAGCATTCCTAAAAATCGACGAGGCCAAGCGCCGGCTTGGCGATCGTTTCGCTGAACACCTTCGCTCAGTCCGCCTTAATCTACCTGATCTCCCCATCAACTCCCCCTCCCATTCCCAATTTGACGTTTCTGTCCTGGGCCTCCTCCGTTGTCAGATTGAGGCCAAGCGCAAATTGGAGGAACAGCATCTCATATTTTGCTTGGGCAGCTTACACCCAGCGGTACGAACATTGACTTCTCTTTTCAAATAGCCCTTGCTTTCCCTCTCTCTCCATCCCATCCCCTTCCCTGTTCTCCCACTGTCTCCGACTGCATTCTATTTCTGTCCCGCCCACTCCCCTGACATCAGATTTAAGAAGGGGAGTGGGCAGGACAGAGGTGGAATCGACCCGAAATGTCACCCACTCCTTCTTATCAGAGATGCTGCCTGCCCTGCTGAGTTACTCCAGCATTTTGTGTCCACCTTTGATTTAAACCAGCAGCTGCAGTTCTTTCCTACACAGCATTAAATTGTTCTATCAAAAAAGGACTTTGCAAAACAATCTATTTGGCTGTATTAAAATATGCAGTATTAGAATATGTTCTCATATTCCTTATTGACGAATTTACTCCTGATTTCACCTTAGAAAATTGTGCAAAACTTTTAAGAACTAATCGTAGGCGTCTATAAAACATGAGCAAACAAAAAGTTGATATATTTTTCACTGGCCAATCCATTCTACAAAATGCCAGGGTTGTCAAAGTTAATTGGAATCACAGACTTAGCGAATACTCATTTTTTGAACATAAATGCATGAAAAATGTTAAAAGTCAAAGACTCTTCATTGCATCATTCAT
This sequence comes from Amblyraja radiata, assembly GCF_010909765.2. Lineage (NCBI taxonomy): Eukaryota > Metazoa > Chordata > Chondrichthyes > Rajiformes > Rajidae > Amblyraja > Amblyraja radiata. Next base: position 12,082,493 of record NC_045970.1, read on the forward strand.
TATTTTAAATAAACTGGCTAATTGATCGAAATATTTTTAATTGGATTAAATGTTAATTTTACCTTCTGGCAAATATATATTTAGAAATGCATTGAAGCTGAAGATAAATGCTTTGGAAAATTATGTAACTATCTATGACATTATGAGTGATTTGGAGCTTAACTAAATATTATAGGAATAAAAAGTGCATTTTTGAGGATTATTTCCCAGCCAGTTTGGAATATTTAAATTGAAAAAATTAATATATGTAGTTTCTTTAATTAAATAACATTTGGTATCTGCAAAATAGATTACCTGTCTTGTAGAATTGTCTCCTCTGGTCAAATGATATGTATCTTACATATTGAATGAATACATTGTAACTTGGATCTTGGAGAAGTGTGCGCTAAATAAAAATCCAACTTCTTCACTCAAATGCAGAGTGACATAAAATGTTTTGACTTTTGATTTTGCGTGAACTGAATAATAAAACAAATAGGCTAGCTGCAATATGTAGGTATGTTGCAAAGCCTACCTGAAGCGTCGGTGAAAATCTGCCGTTGCGGGTGTGCGCGATTTTGGCGCCGTTTAGAGGGGGCGGGTTTAAAACGCGATTTTCTCTAAGCTGTTCCAATCGAAAATGTTCAGCCTAGTTAATTATTAACGAAAAATCGCTGAAAGACCCCGTCGCAAAAGCTATTATTAGGTTTAAAGGCCTTGAATAATAGTTATAGTAGTTTAAAAATCAATCTCTAAACCCGCGACCGCCAGCAACCGCAGGGTCTCATAAAGCAAACCACAGAAGGTTGGCTGTATATTTTTACATTAAAAAGGGCTTCTAAAGATCCCTTTATACAAAGTTTAATATTGTGAGTAGCTCATTTTGGCCCCATTATATCCCGCAGTATTTTTCTCGGCATTTGGGGCACAAATCTACCGCAATGTGAACGTTCTAAACCAGCGCGTTCCACAGGGACCCACTGGAAAGCTGATTTAAATGGACATTTATTTACAGCAATTAAACACAAAATTCCTTCCATTTGGCCTATAAATTAATGTAAATGAGATTTTAAAATCATGTTTTATTGTGAATTATTTGTGAATATTATTTGGACATTTAGGCTATTTAAAAATGTTAATTATTTATTAAGAAATGGATAGATGTTTAGATCTAGTAATTGAAGTCTGAAATTAGCTACAATTAGGTAACTAACTAATTATATGCTTTAATTTCAGGTCATCCAAGTAAGATTATTTTATATTTGTTTCAGAATGCTTCAATCTATGATAACTGAAAATTTCATTCAGTTCTCTTAATTTTTAAGAAAGTTATGGGCTTTTGACTGTTCACGATCACAGCTTTTTTGTTATGTCCATAGAAAATCAATAGGGAACAAGATGCTCATTTCCCAGTATGAAAATGGCCATAACTTTTTAAATACTTGAGATATGAAAGTGAATTAGGTGTCAAATTAAACTTATTTTTATGCTTTATCTGATGGGATAAATTACAGACTTGATTTTAAAAATCTCAAAATTTTGTAACATTGCTACAATATGGCACTTCCAATTTTCCTTTCCAACTATTTGGAATGCTCTTTCCGAACCCTACTACTTTTTCATATCAACTTTCATTAATGAAAAACTTCTCAATCAGAATCAGAAAAATAATCTAATTTAAATGAAGCCATCAAGCTAGTTCACAGGAAGGATGGCATCTCAATGTGGCAGAGGAGAAGAGCTGGCACTAGAAAGATACGGGTTAATGTGAGTAAACTGGACTGGTCCAGGGACGCTGAGGCCCTGTACATGAAGCGACAGAGCCGGCTGTACTTTTTCAGAAGTCTCCGCTCTTTCAACGTCTACAGTAAGATGCTTCTACCAAGCCAGTGGCCATTTTATTTGCCGCCGTGTGCTAGGGTAGCAGGGCGAAAGCTATGGACGCCAATAGGATCAACAAACTCATCAGGAACGCTGGCTCCATCCTGGGGGCGGAGTTGGATTCATGGGAGGTGGTCTTGGAGGGGAGGATGCTCCTCAAACTGCAGAGAATCTTGGACAATACAGCTCACCCCCTCTATGACACACTTGTCAACCTGAGGAGCACCTTCAGCAACAGACTGGTTCCACCAAGATACAGGACAGACACGCCACAGGAGATCCTTCTTCCCTGTGGCTATCAAACTTTACAACTTCTCCCCCTTCTGTCGTGGGGTAGACTGAGACTGAGACTGAGACTGAGACTGACTCCCCTTAAACCCCCCTCCTCAATCTTTGCACATCCCCCAAGCCTTTGCACTCTTCACTTTAATTTCATGTTTCATGTATTTTGTGTTTTTTTATGACTGTTGGCAGATCAAGTTCCCTCCTGGGATAAATAAAGTTCTATTGTATCGTATCTTATCATATCGTAATATGTCAGAAAGCTGACGTATCAATAATTAAAGAACAGGACAACAATTGCACCAGTCAGTGCGCTGCACTTTTGCAGGAACAAAAATACTCATATTTTGACATCCATCTAAATTATAATCATCTTCTGGAGGAATCTTTTACCGATAAGAATTAGAGTGACATACACCTCCTGCATTATAGTTTGCGTGTCAACTGTGATACAAGCACAAACATGCAATGTTTTGGCAGGAGGAACAAGGCCCTGTACTTTTCTTCAGTTTCAGTTTCAGTTTAGTTTATTGTCACGTGTACTGAGGTACAGTGAAAAGCTTCTGTTGCGTGCTACCTAGTCAGCGGGAAGACAATATATGATTCCAATCGAGCCATTCACAGTTTTGTAGGAAGTAGGAAATGTTGCTGTAGGAGTAGAGATTGAAGAGTATGGAGCAAATGAAACATGTAGGTGAAGATCTGCTTCTATGGCTGGCACTAAATTAATCGCCTGGGTTGGGCAGAAAGAAAATTAGAAGCAGAATGATCATTTGCACAGGCCCTGGCACTATCTGAATAACAGGGAGATACCATAAACCAGGTTCCCTGTGGATTGAGTTTAATCATAAACAGAAATATGGAGAGAACACCATGCTAATTAGGCCAGGTAACATCTGGTGGCTGAGAATGAAAATAATATTTCAGGTTGATGATCTTTAATCGGAGATGGGAAATATTCAAGGTGCCACAGGATTTAATGCATGTTATAACCCAACTGTGCAATACCTAACAACCTCATACAAGGAAAACATTGGGAAGAATGTCTTCTGATGTAGTGTGTATGGGTTTGAATGAGCAGTTTGTGGACTGCTTCTGTCCTGCAGTGGATGTTTGAAGTGTGGCAATTATCTCCATGCTGTGCTGTGCAATTGACTTGGAAGTCTGTAATAATGATTTTCAACACAAGAGCAGTTCTGCTCTGCAAATAATCAACTGCAGCAGTAACAGGAACTATGTGGAAATAACTGGAAAATATGGGCAGCATCTGTGGAAAGAGAAAGGGACTGCTGCTCAAGACAAAGTTCGTTAACCTGAAACAGTACCTTTATTTTTTTTCTTCACAGATGCTAATTATTTCCAGCATGTGGATTCTATATTTAGGATGTGGATTCCATTTTAATAGTCTTACTGTTTCATTTAAGGAAGTAAAAACCCAGGATTTTCTAATAGCATTGAGTCATCTGGGCTCACATTCATCTGACCTCAAAACCTAATTTTACTTCGAATGGAACACTCAAATCAATTTTCATGTAAAAGTTATGATCTTCATTTTTTCCTGGTCCTACAGACCACGTGGCTGACTAGACATAAGTCAGTCTTGTTCTATGACAGAACAAACCCTGTCCTCAGAGATGCTGAAGAAATACTTTGGCCACCATTCACCTGACAGTCAAGACTTCGGATGTTTTTTGACTGTTACTGCTATATGTTTAACTTTAAACAAGCAAGTGAATTGTTCGTAGACAGACAGAAATGCTGGAGAAACTCAGCGGGTGAGTTTCTGTGTGTTAAGGTCATCTACGGGCAATGTGTGAACACCCCTTTCAGTCTCAGAGTACCATGATCTACCTTCATGTGCTGAACACAATAGTCCTGACCCATTCCCTGAATAATGTGAGTTTTGGACTTGCATCTTGAATCCCTTTGTTTCAGTTGCTGGTTTACACTTTTCTTTGTAACAGTTGCCTTGAGAGAATGTGTTTGATTGATGGCAGCTGATGCATCACTTTAAGAGAATTGCATTTGTTCTGCAGCTGTTTGTAATTTTTTTCCAGATTTCATGAAATAAATCTATATTTGTCCAATGTGTGAACTATAATACAATGAACAAATAATTATATTTACCCAAGCATTACAAAGGAAACTGAAACTCCTCGAACATCTTCAAATTTGCCCTGCATTTTCCAACTTTCATTCCAAATCTCCACAGTTTTAAAACTAAAGCCATTACATCATGTAGTTTGGGATTACAGATCCAATTATCTTTTAGGAACTCCATCAAGAGTTGAGATGTGATGATGTACAGCTGTCAAAACAAGAGTTTCAAGACCACCCTTGAAACAATCTTAATGTCAGAACAATAAATATACAGTTATGGAAAGATAAAACAAAACATCAATAATTTATGGGGTCTCTTTTTCATTTGGTTATTCTTAGCTCAGTGGGCCAGAGTTTAATGAAAAATGCAACATGATAGAAATGGCACACCTCATATCAATCATAACTGCTGGAGAGGACGAGCTACCCTGTAGATAATAAATGTCAGAACATTCGCCATGCTCCATCATTTGTGAGAACATCTCCGGTTAAATGCATTTCATGCTGTTGCTTCATATACTCATTATTGCTTACTATGATCAATATTGGGGAAGTAAACCAGTAACCAATGGACCAGGAACCCTGTTACCTCAAGAACAATGTTGATGCCTTGTAACAAAGTGGTGGCAACAGTGCATGGTGTACCATGGTCCCTGTAGTAACAAATAGCACAAATGATTCTTCCTAGGCAAAGTGTATTTTTAATTGAGACAATTCTAATTACTCCCCATTAGCACAATTAGTTTTCATTTATTGTATGTACAATTCTTGAGCAAACAGCTTATGGATTTTAAAAACGGACTCCAATCAATTACTGCACAATGACAGATGTCCAGAAATGTCATAATTCCCTCCAAATGGCATATGTCCCTCAGAATGTATGCCTGCAACCAGGAACATTCCAGTTTGTTGGATTCAGTGTCATTACTTAATTGAATATTAAATTATCCTTTCCTGTAAGACTTGAGCTTTCTCGCAATGCTGGTAGTGTTTCTAGCTCCTCATATTTATGATGTGCCTCTAAGAACCTAGCAATGAATGACAATATAGCCAGAAACAAGGCCAGCAGAACATCCTCATTGGCCATGAACATATTATTGTGTCTAACCATTCCCCCCATGTATTGAAACTGCAAGTATTTTTAGAAATTGTGGCAGCATGGAAAAATGATGACGGGGGCATGAATGGATGGGGAGGAAACAAAGAGAGAGGCTCAGATTGGTGATTCTTTGACTACAACTGGATAGACAAGAATTGGACCAGATGCATGGAGGTGGTTGTCAGTAATATGATGGAGGAGGAAGACATAATCAATCATGTCAAAGACCAGAGGAACGACAGATTATCTTATATCTTGATCATAAAAAACTCTCAAGAGGAACTTCATGCACTGAGGAACTCAACAGGTCAGGCAGCATCTAGGGAGGGAAATGGATTGGGATGTGAAAATGTCATCTGTTCGTGTCTGAATTTGAAGAAGGTTCATGAACCCAAACATCATGTGTTTATTTCCCTCCATAGATGCTGCATGATCTGCTGAGCTCCTCGAGCAGTTTGTATTTTGCTTATGGAAAGAAATATAGACAAATATTTAGATGGTACTTTTCAGGTTACTTTGAGATTCCTGTATTCCTCCTCATGTCCGTTCCTTATACATGCCACAATCGCTGTGTCATCTGAATATTTCTGTATGTGGCATGTTTCAGACTTATATTTGAAGTCTGCAGTATACAGGGTGAAGAGGAACGGGGTCAGAACCATTCTCTGTGCGGCTCCAACATTGCACACCACTGTCTATCCGTTGCAACCTTAAGATTACAGCTGTTCTTTGTCACTGTGTTTAGCAGGCAAGTCTCCTACAAGTTAACAAATGGTCTTTTTTAATTAGTAGGCCCCATCAATTCTCCCTACAGGGACATCAATGTATCTATTTGTTAGATATATGAGAGGGAGATTTTCAAAACAACAGGAAATATAAAGTTAAAGTTAAATGGGGAAAGACAAAAATGAAAGGGTACAGTGACATTGGTCAATGATGATTCACTTCAACTCCACAAGTAACCATTGTGTCATGAGAATATAAAAATGCTGCAGGTGCTATGAATTGTTGAAACACTTTGGGTTCTCATGGAGTGTTTCCTCGTGCACAGTCAAAGGCTTTCAATTACCTGACTTGTATGATAGACTCATCACTGATCTATAAGCTGTTCTATTTTGTGTATATGCCTATCAGAGTAAAACCAGATACAAGGTATGGGTATAGCACAAAATAGTTTAATTTAGTTTAGTTTATTGTCACATGGACCAAGGTACAGTGAAAAGCTTTTGTTGCGTGCTAACCAGTCAGCAGAAAGACAATGCATGATTACAATCGAACCATTCACAGTTTATAGATACATGATAAGAGAATAACGTTCAGTGCAAGGTAAAGCCAGCAAAGTCAGATCAAGGATCTTCAAAGCTGTAGATAGCAGTTCAGCACTGCTCTCTGGTTGTGGTAGGATTATTCAGTTGCCTGATAACACCCGGGAACAAACTGTCCCTCAATCTGGAGGTGTTCGTTTTCACACTTCTATACCTTTTGTCCGATGAGAGAGGGGAGAAGAGAGAGTGGTCAGGATGCAACTTGATATTGATTATGCTGCTGGCCTTGCCGAGATACAAGTGGAGTCAATAAAAGAGTGGTTAGTTTGTGTGATCATCTGGGCTGCGTCCACATTTCGGTGAAGCTTCTTGCAGTCTTGGATGGAGCTGTTTCCAAACCAAGCTGTGATGCATCCTGATAAAATGCAGATAAAGCACAAAATTCCCCCCTACATACACCATCCCCTGAAGTGCAGAGGTGCAATACAAAGAAAAACTCCCCCTTTTCTGTCATGCCAAATATTCCTGGATTTGATAGAGCACAACTTGGGCAGAATGTGAACAAAGGTTGCTATAGATCAGGTGACCTTGCATACCCAATGGTGCCACGGGCTGCTTTCACAGTAGTGTTCATGATCATTCACATTATATAAAGACAACCAACTCAATGACAAGGTGGAATGAATATAAACTATCAATTTCACAATATGTATTGGCAAAATGCGCATGAAAACTAGGCTTCTGTCAATTTATTCAAAAAGGCTGAGACTTGGTGGTATCTTTTTAACAATGCTCCATTGTTGATTAGACTATTCATTTCAGACAGGAAAGATACTCAATTAGAGTTATTTCGCTTTTCAGGCATTGCTGAAACTTGCTATGCAATCTGCCTAACTATGGGTTAGGACCCTTTCAGATCTGTTCCGTGAAGCCAGAAATACATTTCCAATTTTAACAGGTGTGATAATGCTCTAGGCTTGAGTCATTGCTTGAGCCATGTTCACCTGAACCAACCTGAAATCAGTAATATCAATTATACAATTTGTAACTGGTAAAAAGTTAACACATTTTTTGATTGTTATCATATTGCAGTTGATTATTTTTACATTAATAACATTTGGATTTTGTAATTTCAATTATATTTTATTTGCAAAACTTTTAAATAAAACTTTTATATTAAAGCAACTGTGATTTTCATCACAATTCATGCAATTCTAATTACTCCCCATTAGCACAATTAGTTTTCATTTATTGTATGTACAATTCTTGAGCAAACAGCTTATGGATTTTAAAAACTGACTCCAATCAATTACTGCACAATGACAGATGTCCAGAAATGTCATAATTCCCTCCAAATGGCATATGTCCCTCAGAATGTATGCCTGCAACCAGGAACATTCCAGTTTGTTGGATTCAGTGTCATTACTTAATTGAATATTAAATTATCCTTTCCTGTAAGACTTGAGCTTTCTCGCAATGCTGGTAGTGTTTCTAGCTCCTCATATTTATGATGTGCCTCTAAGAACCTAGCAATGAATGACAATATAGCCAGAAACAAGGCCAGCAGAACATCCTCATTGGCCATGAACATATTATTGTGTCTAACCATTCCCCCCATGTATTGAAACTGCAAGTATTTTTAGAAATTGTGGCAGCATGGAAAAATGATGACGGGGGCATGAATGGATGGGGAGGAAACAAAGAGAGAGGCTCGGATTGGTGATTCTTTGACTACAACTGGATAGACAAGAATTGGACCAGATGCATGGAGGTGGTTGTCAGTAATATGATGGAGGAGGAAGACATAATCAATCATGTCAAAGACCAGAGGAACGACAGATTATCTTATATCTTGATCATAAAAAACTCTCAAGAGGAACTTCATGCACTGAGGAACTCAACAGGTCAGGCAGCATCTAGGGAGGGAAATGGATTGGGATGTGAAAATGTCATCTGTTCGTGTCTGAATTTGAAGAAGGTTCATGAACCCAAACATCATGTGTTTATTTCCCTCCATAGATGCTGCATGATCTGCTGAGCTCCTCGAGCAGTTTGTATTTTTGCTTATGGAAAGAAATATAGACAAATATTTAGATAGTGCTTTTCAGGTTACTTTGAGATTGTCAGAAACTGTTTCACAATCAATTGAGATCCAGTGATTGTGGCAATATTGCTAATGAAGTACATACTTCATACACAGTAAGCTCCCATTTAGGAATGTAATAATAACCAGATAATGACAGAAAACCTTTGGGCCCTATTCTTGTCTGCTTATTATGGTGAGGTAGGAAATGTTGAGGCCAAACGGCAGTTTTTGAAAGTGTAGTTTTAACTTGGGAAAGTGTTTTTTACGAAAGTGGATATAAAATTAATTGGAAAATGGGAGAGTGAAATGTAAGTGGGAAGTACTACCAAGGGTTGATAAGAGTAAGTTTAATCTGTTTTGGGACAGTAAATAGCCTGTCCCACTTTGGCGATTTTTCAGTCGACTGCTGTTTTACAGCAATAAACTGCAATGAACTGTTTAACTTTCCCCACAATAACTGGGTCTGTGGATGTTTAACTGCATAGAGCAGATTAATGTACCACTGTGCCTCATTCCAACATATCTCAAAGGAAAGCTGTCTGCAGAGAGGGGAAAGATTTGCAGACATGGCAGTGGGTAGGATTAAAATCCATTGAAACAGCTGGAGACAAAATACAAGCCGAGCAACTTTCAGATTTAACCCAAGTGTGTCAGGCAGCAATCAGGAAGTCAATATTGGTTGGCAAAATAAATTGTTAATAGTTCGGTAAGATGCGGTAAGATTTAAGAAACTTTTCCATGCAAAGGGTGGTGGGTGAATGGACCAAGCTGCCAGAGGAGGTAGGTACACAAAATTGCTGGGGAAACTCAGCGGGTGCAGCAGCATCTATGGAGCGAAGGAAATAGGTGACGTTTCGGGCCGAAACCCTTCTTCAGACCCAGAGGCCAGAGGAGGTAGTTGAGGCTGGGGCTATCGCAACATTTAAGAAGCCGTTGGGCAGGCACATGGATAGGACAGGTTTGGAGGGATATGGACCAAATGCTGGCAGGTGGAGCCAGTGTAGCTGGGACATGTTGGCCAGTGTGGGCAAGTTGGGCCAAAGGGCCTATTTCCCTGCTGTATCACTCTATGACTCTATGCAAATTTGGGGGATTAATCCTCAGAATGTGAATTTCCAGGCAAACTGAACATGAATGAAGAATGATTCATCTTTGCGTGCTAACAGCCTCCATGACATCACCAGCATGTCCCTGGACACCAAATGGAATTTATATATGAGCCCTCTCCTTAACTATGGCTTAGCATTACAGCACCCTGGCCACTCCCTCTTCTCCCCTCTCCCATCAGGGAAAAGGTATTGAAGTGTGAAAACGCACACCGCCAGATTCAGGGACAATTTCTTCCCAGCTGGTATCAGGCAACTGAATAATCCTACCACAACCAGTAACCAGTCCAGATCTACTATCTACCTCATTGATGACCCTGGGACTACCCTTGATCGGGCTTTGATGGCTTTACGTTGCACTAAATGTTATTCCCTTATCATGTACCTCTACACTGTAAATGGCTTCTTTGTTATCATGTATTGTTTTTCCGCTGAGTGGATATCACGCAACAAAAACTTTTCACTGTACCTCGGTTCACGTGACAATAAACTAACCTGAAACTGAAACCCAGCAGTATGAACAATAAATTAAACTAAACTAAACAAGGACTAATCAAAGATCAACGATAATTGCACAAAATGGATTTCACCTCTGTGTACTATTTCCACCACCCCTGAACAAATATTGTTGTGCGATGTTTATCAGGATGGAGAATTGTGATACAGATTGCCAACAATTTAGGCCCATATCACCAAATAGAGCTTTAAAGGTAAATTTAACTAAGTGGGACCCGTTGGGTCACATGTTCACATGGGAGGGCTGGTTCCCCAATGCAATATTCCATCTCTCCACCAATTCTAATATTGGTGGCCAGTGGGTTGGGGAGGGGGGGGCTTTCTGGAGCGCTAGTATGGGTTTTGTCGGCCGAATGGACTGGTTTCCAGAGGGCTAGTATGGACATTGTGGGCCAAATCGATTCTTGGGCTGGCAGCTCAGTCACTCAGGCCTGGTGGGCTGGCAGCTCAGTCACTCAGGGCTGGTGGGCTAGCAGCTCAGTCACTCAGGGCTAGTGGACTGGCAGCTCAGTCACTCAGGGCTGGTGGGCTGGCAGCTCAGTTACTCAGGGCTGGTGGGCTGGCAGATCAGTCACTCTAGGCTGGTGGGCTGGCAGTTCACTCACGGCTATTCCTTGAAATTCCATTTCAAGCAGAGTGCAGGCCACCACATTAAATTTCATAGCATTTCATGCAGAGTGCAGGCCACCAAATTCAATTTCATAACATTTCAACGAGAGTGCAGACCACCAAATTCAATTTCATAGCATTTCAAGCAGAGTGCAGGCCACCAAATTCAATTTCATTGCATTTCAAACAGAGAGCAGGCCACCAAATTCAATTTCATAACATTTCAGGCAGAGTGCAGGCCACCGAATTCAATTTCATAGCATTTCAAGCCGAGTGCAAGCCACCAAATTCAATTTCATAGCATTTCAAGCAGCGTGCAAGCCACCAAATTCAATTTCATAGCATTTCAAACAGAGTGCAGGCCACCAAATTCAATTTCATAACATTTCAAGCAGAGTGCAGGCCACCAAATTCAATTTTATATCACTTCAAGCAGAGTGCAGGCCACCAAATTCAATTTCATAGCATTTCAAGCAGAGTGCAGGCCACCAAATTGCCAAACACCTCATTGCATTGTCATTGGCTGACTAATCATTTATTGCAAGTACATTGAAGACTCAAAGTTCAGTTGATTCACAGCTTAGAATCACAGTTGTGGACTCTCCCTCGCGATCTTCCAGAGTGACTGAATCACGTCCAGGCATTCGGGTTTTATAGTCCTGCCCCCCTGGAAGGGGCGTTACCTTCATCGTGGTGATTGACAGGCGAAAGGACAAATCAGCTGATCTCAAGATTACTCATTAATCATTACTCATTACCAGTCACTTCCTGGTCGAGATGCGTCTTTTCTCTGAGTTGCATCTTCGCCCCCCCCCCCCACCCTCGCGGCCTACCATCTGGATTGGCGCGGCCTTTCCTGCAGGAGACCGGCCAGAGCTTCAGCAGCGGCACAGCACTGAATTCCATTGCGGAGGGGGACGATGCCTTACTGGGGATCGCCGTGTTGGAACTGTGGTGTTGGGCCTGCTGATTAACACCGTGGAGCTGTGGTTGCGGAGCTTCTAGCCGCCGACGGCGCTGACTTTAACATCGCGGAGTCCTGGGATCCTCTGCCGAGGTTCGCCAGTGTTGAATCTCCGCCCAGCTCGGCATGTAGACCGGGAGCTGCGGTCTCCGGTAAGAAGTGGCCGGTTCAGAAACTCCAAGCCGTAGCGTCGACTGCGGAGGGTTCAAAGGCCCCGACCACGGGTGAACAAAGAGGAAGATGACTGAACTTTGTTGCCTTCCCTCACAGTGGGAAACGTTGCACGCTGTGTGGGGACGTTCATGTTAAATCCTATCGTGTATTGTCTTCTTTTTATTCGTATGGCTGTATGGTAACTCAAATCTCACTGCACCAATTGGTGCATGTGACAATAAATATAATTTGAACTTAACTTGAACTTGAACTTGAGGTTCAGAGTCAAGGTCAACAATACAATAATCGTGCTGGTCCCAGAAGAGGATCTACTATCATACGTTACAATCAATCCACTATTTTAATCTTTATTTAAACAGCAACATTTCTTACACTAACTATTCTCTTCTTAATCTCCTCTCAGATCTGTCGATTCTCTGACTCCCGGGGCCAAACAACCTTCCAGCACAACATCTGAGCCCGTGAGGTCGTAAGGTCATAAGGTCATAAGGTCATAAGTGATAGGAGTGGAATTATTTGCCACAGAAGGCTCTGGTGGCCAAGTCAATGAATAGGGTTAGGGTTATGGGGAGAAGGCACGGAAATTGGGTTAGGAGAGAGATAGATCAGACACAAAAAGCTGGTTCAGGCAACATCTCTGGAGAAAAGGAATAGGTGACGTTTTGGGTCGAGACCCTTGAATGTGCCCATCCTATGGTCGGTACTAAAGTAAATCCAGCTCACCCAGTGTCAATAACACAGTGAGCCAACATCTCCAGTGTTGTTCTTACAGTAAGCTCAGCTCAAGCAGTGTTCATATCACAGAGAACCTACCTCTCCCAGTGTTGATCTTACAGTAAGCTCAGCTCAAGCAGTGTTCATAACACAGTGAACCTACCTCTCCCAGTGTTGATAAACCACCATGCCGATCTACTTCTGAACTTATCTGCTCATATCAAGATTCCAGCTTATCCCTCTCAGCCCAGTCCCATCCCGCCTGATCCGGGATATCTCGCATGCTCTTTACCATTTCCACAACTTCCAATTCCCTGGCTCCCATCAACTCATCTTCACCATGTGCCAAGTCCACACCGTCACCATCCCCAGCAATTTTTCTGCTACATCGGCGACTGCATTAGTGCTGCCTGCGTGCGTTATTCATCGAGTTCATCATCTTCATCACTAACTTCCACCCTGTCCTCCAATTAACCTGGGGCATTTCCAACACATCTCTCCCCTTTCTCGATCTCTCTCTCTCTCTCTCTCTTCACCTCAGGAGACGGGTCAAGAACCAGAGGACATAGGTTTAAGGTGAGGTAGAAACATTTAAGAGGAACCTAAGGGCAACTTTTGCACACAAAGGATGGTGGGTGTATGGAGCAAGCTGTCAAAGGGGATAGTTGAAGCAGATACCATCACAATGTTTAAGAAACATTTCAACAGGAACGTGGATAGGATAGGTTTAGAGAAATATGAGCCAAATGCAGTCATGTGGGACTAATGTGGATGGAAATGTTAGCCGGCGTGTGGTCCTGACCTCCCATCTACCTCATTGGAGACCATTGCACTATCTTTAATCGGACTTTATCGTACAGTAATTGTTGTACAATTTATCCTTTATCTGTACACTGTGGGCAGCTTGATTGTAACCATGTATATTCTTTGACTGGATAGCACACAACAAAATGTTTTTCACTGTACCTCGGTACAGGTGACAATAATAAGCTAAACTGACCTAAACTGTAGAGTTGATATTAATAGCTTATTCATTGAATAACAGATATTATTTTCTGTGTGATTTTGTTTTTTGCTCCTGAAATTCTTCCTCCTCCACTGTTACAAGCATCGCTGAAAGAAAGGATTATTGAAAACATATTTCAAATAAATGATTTCATCCTTGTTGTTTTGCACAGGCGAGAAAGAAAAGACATGAAAACTTATTCATTTTCTTATACATCACATCCTTGGTGAGAGGGAATATAGGGTACCCTGAAGGTCATAGATATGAACTATCTAGAACAAAAACCTACAGATGTTGAAAATCTGAAAGATATGCTGGAAGCAATTAGCAGGTGATGCAGCATCGTGGAGGGAAATAGCATTGATGTTTCTGGCCAAAGCCCCTCATTCAGAACTGGAAATGTGAGGAAATAAAAGTTACTTTAAGTTGCAGAAAATGGGAGGTTGGAGAGAACAGGCTTGTGATAAAGATGCAGACCCATGTTGTCAACAGAAAAACTATTTTAAAAACAGACAGTTGGAGGCAGAAAGGAAGAGAAAGCAAATTGTAACAAAAAGGTGCGGCTGCTTTTGAGAAGAGAGGGAGAGATGGAGAGAGAGGGAGAGGGGAAGGAAGGGAGAGGGAGAGAGAAGGAGAGACAGAGAGAGATAGAGGGAGGGAGAGGGAGAGGGAGAGAGAGAATGGGGGAGAGAGGGGGAGAGAGGGGGGGATAGAGAGAGGGTGAGGGAGAGAGGGAGGGGGGGAGAGCGAGGAAGAGTGGGAGAGGAAGGGGGGGAGGGGGAGAGGGAGAGGGAGAGGGAGAGGGAGAGGGAGAGGGAGAGGGAGAGGGAGAGGGAGAGGGAGAGGGAGAGGGAGAGGGAGAGGGAGAGGGAGAGGGAGAGGGAGAGGGAGAGGGAGAAAGGGATTGTTATCTGAAATTAGTAAACTCAATATTAGGTCCTAAGGGTTGCAAATTAACAAGATAGAAGGTAACAATATCGCCTGTGAAAGCAAAATAGCAGATGTTGGAAATCCCCATCACCCCTACACTTCTGAAGACCCTTCCTCGTGCCACTATTACAGATGCAACATGTGTCCTTCGAGGTGATGCTGGAATTAATTTGTACTTCGAATTTAGTCTATTGCTTTCAATGATCCAAATGTGTTCTACTTTACATGGAGGTGTCAAGTCATGAATTAAGCAGCCGAGTCAACTCTCTTTGTGATCCTCAAACCATTCAGCAATCTGCTCCTCAACCATTGCAAGATCAAATCCAGCCAAGCTTGATAGCTAAGAAGTGAGGGTTCAAGAAATTGGCCTGACAAACCAGCTGCTGTGTGTCATTAAAATATTACACATCACAACACTTGGTGAGAAAGACTTAAAGGCCTGTCCAACTTGGGCGTCATTGGCGCGTCATTTATGCGACATCCTAAAAATTGGTTGGTGCGTCGTGACACGTGGTGAGGATGGTGGCATATGCAGTGACGCACGGTAACGTGCGGCGCCCCAGGATTTTGTGAGGCTCAAAATCCTCGCACGCCACTTTTATGACGTATACCTTGCGCACGCTGACGTTCTGATAGCGTACGCCGACGTACTGATGGCGTACGCTAACGTACTGACGGCGTACGTGTAGTGCGTGGTGATGCATGGTTACGCACGGTGATGCACGAACGTTGCCTATGCTAATTTATTATGCATCACCGTGCGTCAACGTCCATAACCATGCACCGCCCGTATGCCATCGGCGCGCCCTTTGCGCGTCATTTGAGCGCGACACCACATGACCACAGATTTGAATTTTTTTCACCATACTATCTTCGATTTTCACTGGGAAAGTCCTTGCCACGGAGATCGGACTAGGTACGAACGACATCGCAAATGGCTCCCAAAGGGGGCAGAGCCCTCAGGGGCACTTGGCGCGCAATTGTCGTACTGCTAGACGATGTTCGTGCGACGATCGTGTGCCTGTCACGTAAATGATGCGCAAATGGCGCCCAAGTGGGACAGTCCCTTTACTCAGCGCAGACCAGCACTGAATTCCATCGCGGAGGGGGACGATGCCTTACTGGGGATCGCCGTGTTGGAACTGTGATGTTGGGCCTGCTGATTAACACCGTGGAGCTGTGGTTGCGGAGCTTCTAGCCGCGGGCGATGCTGACTTTAACATCGCGGAGTCCTGGGATCTTCTGCCGAGGTTCGCCAGTGTTGAATCTCCGCCCAGCTCGGCATGTAGACCGGGAGCTGCGGTCTCCGGTAAGAAGTGGCCGATTCAGAAACTCCAAGCCGTAGTGTCGACTGCGGAGAGTTCAAAAAAAGATTCCAGAATATAAAAAGTGTACTTTATAGACTGCGGCTGAATACTTGAAGATTATAACACGTGTCAGAGAAAATTCTGAATGGAACGTTAACAGGGAAAATCGATGCTCAGAAAAAACAGTCACCTCTGAAAGTTACTGGGCCCTATCACTCTTCATAGAGCTGTCATTAATAAAGCCAATGAAAGAAAGTAGGCAATGTTTTCTTGCCTGATATGCAATCAGATAACTCATAAAGATCAAGCTGTCTAGGAAAGAACTGCAGATGCTGGTTTAAATCGAAGGTAGACACAAAATGCTGGAGTAGCTCAGCGGGACTGGCAGCATCTCTGGAGAGAGGGAATGGGTGACGATTTGGGTCAAGACCCTTCATCAGACCAAGATCAAACTGTCCATTGCTTTCATTACTAGTTTTGTCAAGTCAAAAGTGTTTCATTGTCATTGTCATATGTACAGACAATGGAACAATCAAATTCTTACTTGCTGCAGCTCAACAGACCCATAACACAAAACTTACAGATAAATATATAATAATCAATAACACAAGACATTAATTTCAGTAATATTAGGTAACCATAATCGTGCAAACCCAAAGCCCGTAGTGCAACCAAAAATACCGTCCTTAGATCATAGTTGCTGAAGTAATTTAATTTAATTAATTAATTTAATTTATTTTATTTATATAGCACATTTTTAGTCAACTTGCATTGACCCCAAAGTGCTTCACATAATTACATCCACACACACAGGCAAAGGTGGGTGAAGTGTCTTGCCCAAGGACACACACAGGCAAAGGTGGGTGAAGTGTCTTGCCCAAGGACACACACAGGCAAAGGTGGGTGAAGTGTCTTGCCCAAGGACACAACGACAGTATGCACTCCAAGCGGGATTCGAACCAGCTACCTTCCGGTTGCCAGCCGAACACTTAGCCCATTGTGCCATCTGTCGTCCCATGTAATGGCTGATGGTTATGCAGCGTTCATGCGCTTGACAGCTGCTGGGAAGAAGCTGTTCTTGGACCTGGCAATCATGGTTTTCAGGCTCCTGTACCTTCTTCCTGGTGGTAGTAGCACAATGAGAGGGTGGCTAGGGTGGTGTGAGCCTTTTTGAGGCTGTGCCTCTGATAGACCTCTATTGGAATTGAACAAGCTTCAAGTTTGGGACTCTGCATCCTATACCGGGGCCATTTGCATGCTTCGGACAGATGAATAAGTGATGAATACTTGAACTGTCAACTAAAATATTGCAATTGGATTCCAAGGATGAGAAAAAAAGATTAGAAAGGCCTTGATTCTGCTGTTTACATCTTCAGCTCCTAAATAAGCAGGCGAGTAATCAATCATCGGTAGACAAACAACGAGAAAACAATCTTGTCAGAATAATGAGCTTTCCAATTTGCTAAGGTCAACAGATGCCTTAAAGGAGTAAGTTCCTGATATAAGAGGGGAACTTTAGTTTTAGATTAGTTTACATTAGTTTAGTTTAGAGATACAACACACAAACACTATCCTACACACACTAGGGACATTTTACACTTATACCAAGCCAATTAACCTACAAATCTGCACGCCTTTGGAGTGCGGGAGGAAGCCGAAGATCTCAGAGAAAACCCACGCAGGTCACGGGTAGAATGTACAAACTCTGTACAGACAGTACGTAGTCAGGATTGAACCCGGGTCTCTGGCATTGTAAGGCAGCAACTCTACCACTGCGCCACCGTGCCGCCCAAACTCCTCAAACACAGTACGTACTTCAATGCAGGTATAGTGGGTAAAATATTATCTCAGACCTCCTTAATGCTATGAAAAGGAACATAGAAAATTGGCCACTAATCAAATTACATCCTGGTTTGGTCCTCAGTGAGGCAGGAATTTGGCTTAATAATACTGTTAGAAACTGAAGAACTTCTGGTAGTGTTTTTTGTTGCTTTAGCCACTTCAGAATTTTGTTTTAATGAAAAAGGCCTCATGATGTTCAGCTCTAATGGCCCATTATCTTCAATTGATTTCTATTCCCTTTCTTCTCACAGAATAATTATTTTTGCCAAAGGAGTCATTGTAAAATCCCAAGTTATATTGTATTGATTTTAGACTTTAGACTTGAGGGATACAGCGTGTAAACAGGCCCTTCGGCCCATCGAGTCTCCACCACCCAATGATCACCGCCCTACACACTAGGGACAATTCATAATTTACAATTTTACTGAAGACAATTAATCTACAAACCTGAACGTCTTTGGAGTGTGGGAGAAAACATGAGCATCCAGAGAAAATACACGCGGTCACAGGGAGAACATGCAAACTCCGTACATAGAGTACCTGTCGTCAGGGTGGAACGCAGGTCTCTGGTGCTGTAAGGTAGCAACTCTACCGTTGCGCCACTGTGCTGCCCTCTGCAATTGCTCCTGAAATTAGTAGGTGCCTGAACTTTCTTCATCTGCCTCTATGAGATTGTAATTATTTTACATCCATCATATTAGTGTGTAATTGTACCTTGCACCTGCCAGCAAAATAACTTTTAAATCAGATACAATACTTTGGATGATTCTTTCCATAGAAGTGTTAATTGATAAATTATCTTGGTCTTCCATTTGCTACATTTCTGACAAATAGTAAATTCCTGGTTGCTGCTTCTGGCTTAACACTGCAAATAATTAAACTGCTTCGTATGTGATAACATCCAGTTATGTAATCTCAGCTTTCCATTACTTTGTGAAGCTTTTTGCTTTGTATGGGTTGTTCTTGCAGATAGGTATAATTCTGCCATAACTCAATGACCCCCTTCAGGACACCAAAATCACTAAATTCTTGTAAGGTAGCTGCACATCCTCTGAATAGAGTTCACCGATCCATTTATTGAACGGCTAATGCCGTTTTGTACAAGGTGCAAGAGGAAACCAAAAAATGTTGCTTTGGTAGGTGTCAAATAAATGGCTCAAATTACCTCAGCCATTTATTAATAAAGATGAGCAATATTTCTCTGAAAATAGACAGCCAAAATGACAGTCAGGATAAAGGGTTTGCTGTTCAAGTTAATGATGATGGCCCACGCTGCATATTGTTGGGATTTAGAACTTGAGAAGCAGATTGTGGAATTACAAACCGATATGAGGTTTTGTGAAGGTTACAGTGTAAGTCAGCTGAAGGCCACAAGCATCAGGGGAATTGTGTGTACGTCAATTATTATGAAAGAAATATTGCAACCTTTTCCTCTGCAATACCTATCACTGATTCCAATACACTCACCATGCTTACATTCGGTTCTATGTATCCATTTAGCAATTGCTCAGGCATGCAATTCATTATACAGTCATTTCACTAAGGTATTTTAAATCATTTTTGACATCATCCTCTGCTTTATTTTAGATACTGTTAAGTGCTCCGATGGTCCTTTTCCGGAAAGGTTCGTGTAACAACCAAATGAAAAGGTTATGATCTCTAAATTGAATTAAGACAATTTCTGTAGTTTAACTTTGAGTTAACACACAGCATGGAGACAGGCCCTTTGGCCCAACTTGCCTGCGTCAACCAAGGTGCCCCATCTACACTAGTCCCACATGCCCGCGTTTGGCCCATATTCCTCTGAACATTTCCTATCCATGTCTGTCCAATTGCTTTTTTAAATGTTGTTATAGTACCGTGCTCAACTAATAGTTTCTACCCATGTGCGATAAAAGAGCTAAATTCCAACAGAGAATGCTGGGGAAGCAAAATGTAATTCCAAGAAATGCCGCCAAATTCTTTTAAATTCTTTTAAATTCTTTTAAAATACCTATTTATTTTTTACTAATAAGTGTACATATGTGTTAATGGTTGTCGTGTTTGTATTTTTTTAACCGGAGGAGATGTAATGGAATTTCGTTGCACAGTATTGTGCAATGACAATAAACGTATTCATTCATTCATTCATTCATTCATTCATTCATTCATTCATTCATTCATTCATTCGTTCATTCATTCATTCGTTCATTCATTCATTCGTTCATTCATTCATTCATTCATTCATTCATTCATTCATTCATTCATTCATTCATTCATTCATTCATACTTCCTCTGTCAGCTCAGTCCATATGCCAACCACCCTCTGTGTAAAAAAGGTTGCCCCTCAGGTCCCTGTTAAATCTTTCCCCTCATATCAAACCTATATCTACTGGTTCTTAATGCCCCTACTCTGGTTTTATGCATTCCCCTCATGATTTTATATGTCTCTGTAAGATCCCCCCTCAGCCTCCTGCACTCCAAGGAATGAAATCCTTGTCTGCCCACCCTCTCTCTGTAGCTCAGGCTCTCAATTCCCGGCAGCACTCTCGACATTCAGCTAGTGACATCCTTCCTATAGCAGGGTGAGCAAAACTGAACACAAATCTCCAAATGCAGCCTCACCAACATCTTGTGCAAGTGTAACATAACATCCCAATTCCCAGACTCAATATTCTAACCAATATATTGATAGCCTCCTTGATCACCCTAACTCGCTGTGATGCCACTTTCAGGGAACTATCTACCTGCACTCCTAGATCCCTCTGCAAAATGACACTCCTCAGGGCCCTGTCATTCGCTGTGAAGGTCCTGCCCTGGTTTGACATCGCAGAATGCAATACAACGCACTTGCCTGCATCAAACTCCATTGACCATTCTTCAGCCCCCTTGCTCAACTGATCAAGATCCCGCTGTAATTTTTGATAACCTTCTTTGCTAACTACGATATAACCCACCATAGTGTCATCTGCAACCTTATTAATCACACCTTGTACATTCTTATCCAAATCGTTGATGGAAACTACAAAAAAACAATGGGCCCAGAACAGATCCCTGAGGCACACCACTAACGATAGGCCTCCAGTCTGAAAAACAACCTTCCACCAGCATCCTCTGCTTACTTCCACAAAGCCAATTCTCTATCCATTCAGCTAGCTCTCCCTGGATTCCATGTGATCTAACTTTCCAGAGCAGCCTACCATGCGGAAGGTTATCAAGTTATAATTCTAATCCCTAACCTATCTTCACCTCAATAGCTACATCAGTCCAAAATGTGCCATTGCTGTATTTGTGGATAATTCGTCAGTGTTTCCAATTAGATTACCAAAAATCAGGCATTGTATGAAACTTAGTCTAATATAAGAAGAGCAAAAAGATATAGTCATTTTGTTTATAGTATATTGCATTACAATTATTTTGGTGCATTTAAAAGTAAGGTTTCGCAATTCAGAAGGTTGCCAAAACAATAACCATCAAACTTAGCAGTCCAGATAACAATGTAGCAAATTTAATACATCCGTACATCCTATTTGAGTCAAGAAGTTGGGAGGTCATGTTGCAGTTGGATAAGACGTTGGTGAGGCCGCATGTAGATACATAGATACATAGAAAATAGGTGCAGGAGTAGGCCATTCGGCCCTTTGAGCCTGCACCGCCATTCAATATGATCATGGCTGATCATCCAACTCAGTATCCCGTACCTGCCTTCTCTCCATACCCCCTGATCCCTTTAGCCACAAGGGCCACATCTAACTCCCTCTTAAATATAGCCAATGAACTGGCCTCAACTACCTTCTGTGGCAGAGAGTTCCAGAGATTCACCACTCTCTGTGCGAAAAATGTTTTTCCCATCTCGGTCTTAAAGGATTTCCCCTCTATCCTTAAGCTGTGACCCCTTGTCCTGGACTTCCCCAACATCGGGAACAATCTTCCTGCATCTAGCCTGTCCAACCCTTTAAGAATTTTGCAAGTTTCTATATGATCCCCCCTCAATCTCCTAAATTCTAGCGAGTATAAGCCGAGTCTATCCAGTCTTTCTTCATATGAAAGTCCTGACATCCCAGGAATCAGTCTGGTGAACCTTCTCTGCACTCTCTCTATGGCAATAATGTCCTTCCTCAGATTTGGAGACCAAAACTGTACGCAATACTCCAGGTGTGGTCTCACCAAGACCCTGTACAACTCCCTGCTCCTATACTCAAATCCTTTTGCTATGAATGCTAACATACCATTTGCTTTCTTCACTGCCTGCTGCACCTGCATGCCTACTTTCAATGACTGGTGTACCATGACACCCAGGTCTCGTTGCATCTCCCCTTTTCTTAATCGGCCACCAATTAGATAATAGTCTACTTACCTGTTTTTGCCACCAAAGTGGATAACCTCACATTTATCCACATTATACTGCATCTGTAGATTATTATATTCAGTTTTGAGCACCATGTTATCAGAAAGATGGTGTTAAACTGGAAAGGATACAGAGAATATTTACAAGGATGTTGCCAGGGCTAGAGGGTCTGAGCTATAGGGAGAGGTTGAGTAAGTAGGGACTCTATTCCCTGGAGCGCAGGAGGATGAGGGGGTGCTATTATTGAGGTGTATAATATCATGAGAGGAATGGATTGGGTTAGATGCACAGAGTCTCTTGCCCAGAGTAGGTGAATCGAGGACCAGATAAGGTGAAGGGGAAAAAATTTAATAGGAATCTGAGGGGTAGGTTTTTCATGCAAAGGGTGATGAGTGTATGGAACAAGCTGCCAGAGGAGATAGTTGAGACAGGGACTGTCTCAACATTTAAAAAAACAGTTAGACAGGTACGTGGATAGGACAGGTTTGGGGGATATGGACCAAACGCGGGCAGGTGGGACTAGTGTAGCCGGGACATATTGGCAGGTGTGGGCAAGTTAGGCTGAAGGGCCTATTTCCACACTGTATCACTCTATGACTCTATGACTATAAAATCCATGTGTTGTTATGGCAGAAATGACACCAGAAATCTGCAGAGGAAAGAGCAAATGATGAATTAAGAAAGATCCGATACTCCTGCTGCTTGTAATCTTCAGTTTTGTTTATTTTGCTGGCAGTAAAATCTGAAGACACATCCCCACTCATTGCTGAATGAACATGTTTACTTTTAAATATCTAACAATGGAATTTTAGCAACCACATAGAAATTGTATCGAAAGGCCTGTTTCCATGCTATATCACTCTATGACTCTACGATTCTATGATATCACCCCAGTAGGCTACGTGAGTGGTAATAGTGCTATGATAAGAGATGTGCTAACAATACTGTGTATAAAACCAGCAGCCTTGAATCTATAGACCTAAAAACTTATTAAGATCTTTGCATAGTTTTCTTCAGTATATATGTTTTTTATTATGAGTAAAGTTTATTTTGAAATTTAAAAAAAAGCACTTTGTGTTCAGGCTCATCATCCCACACGTGGTTATTCTTGAAGTTAAATTCTGTGATGATGCATTGGGTAATTCATCGTTAATTCAGAGCGCTCACCACACTTATGATGAGGAATGAGGAAGAATTTATTTCACTACATGTGTAGGAAGGAATTGCAGATGCTGGTTTACACCGCAGATAGACACAAAAAGCTGGAGTAACTCAACGGGTCAGGCAGCATTTCTGGAAAAATGGAATAGGTGACGTTTCAGGTCGAGACCCTTCATCGGACCTAGTCAATACATCTGGTGAATAGTGCAAATTGTCACACACCTTGACAGAGTGTACATTTTCCAACCTTATCTAATTCTTCCTCTATAAAATAGAGAATAGAGCTAATAGGGGTTTTTCAGACTGGAGGAAAATAAAAGTGCAGGATTTCGTGATACTTGGCATTATTTGAATGTCTGAACTAAGATGACGTTTTAAAAGTCTACTAGCTAGGAGCATATTAATCAAATACTTTTGGGATTGCACAGTGACACAGCTAGCAGAGCTCCGGCTTCATAGCATCAGATACCGGATTCAATCCTGACCTCAGATGCTGTTTGTGTACAGTTTGAACGTTCTCCCTGTGACTGCAAGGATTTCCTCTTGGTGATCCAGTTTCTTCCCACATTCCACAGACATGCAGGTTTGTAGGTTAATTGGCCTTTGTAACTTACCCCCTAGTTTGTAATGAATGGGATAACAAAGAATTAGTGTGAACAAGTGATCTATGGTTTGCGTGGACTCATTGGGTCAAAGGGCCAATATCAATGCTGTATCTCTAAACTAAACTAAAGGGGCTGTCCCACACGGCAACCTATTTGGCGAGTTTAGAAGAGTTTAGGAGAGTTTGAAAAAATGTCATGTTGAAGACCTCCTTCGACTATGTAGAGGACCTCCTTCGACCTCGTTCAACTATGTTGAAGACTGGCTTCGACTTGCTTCGGGAAAATTGGACACCGAATAGTGGAGAGTGAAGACGACCTCCTTCGATCCCCCATCGACCTCCCTTCGACTATGTTGAAGACTATCTACGACTACCTTCGATTACCTTTGACTACCCTCGATTACCTACGAATAACATGCCGACCTACTACAACCTACTTCGACTAAACCTACGAGTAAAAAAAGTATGGATTTTTTCCATGGCGACCTTTTTTTACACGCGGGTAGTTTTCAACATGTTGAAAAATACACCGCAACCTAGATGAGGCCCCAAGTACGCGGGGACTACTCTCGAGCATGGAGACCTCGTAGGACCTCGTGATGACCATGCTGCGAGTATGAGTCGAGGGCAAACTCGTCAGAACTCGCGGATTAGGTCGCCGCAGTGGGACAACCCCTTTGCTTCATTAGGACACCCTGTGAAGTTGGCAGTCTTATAGTAAATGATAAGGCAGGCAATATATAGTAAATGGAACAAATTTAAAGCTGGTTTAAAAAAGGGAACCTTATGGGCATATGTTAATAAATCCTTGAAGGTATCACGTCAAGTTGAGAAAATGGCTAAACCCAGAACCGGTGTGGATTTGATGTTAATAATTTAAGAATTCTTGCTTAAACTCTAGCTGCAAACTCTGCCCAACTATCAGAAAAGGTTGTGGTCTGAGCAGTTGTTCTGTGTCCTTTTAGCGTTATAGTAGCACAGTGGTTCGCCACAATACAAAGCTATTTATACTGCTGCTGGCACTGACAATGGCGGCCATGGTGTACTGCTCCTTGCTGTTTTGTATGTGTTTGTTCGTTTCTGTCATCTGTGAAAACCCTACAAAGATTACTTTCACGAGAGAGGTACTCATAAATATCGGACATACGGTACCTCCAAACCTCGTTCTGGATTTCTCTCACTCGCTGGATTATTTGGACATACTCGTCGGTGGGGCTGTGGCTGCGTTCATGGTCTTGAGACGGAGGAGGACCCGTGGGAAGTGCTCTGGAGCACTCACCCGACTCTGGCGATGAGGATCATGCACACCATTCCCGAGCATATTCCTGGCAAACGTACGTTCCCTCAAGAACAAAGTGGACGAACTGCAACTCCTGCATCGGACAAACAAGGACTTCTCTCGAGCTGCTGCCCTGTGTTTCACCGAGACCTGGCTTTGTGAGTCGACCCCGGACAGCGCGCTGCAACTGGCTGGCTTCCAACTTCACAGAGCGGACAGCAAAGTAGAGGCAGTGCGGAAATCAAGAGGCGGTGGAATATGCTTCTATACCAACCAGGACTGGTGCAGCGACATCACGGTACTGTCTAACTTCTGCTCTCCCAACATAGAATCCTTCTTTATAAACTGCAAGCCCTTCTACTCTCCAAGGGAATTTAACTCCTTTATTCTCGCTGTAGTTTACATTCCCCCCCAAGCCTGCGTAAGTGAGGCGCAAATGCAACTCGCTGACCAGGTAATGAGGGTAGAGAGTGACTTCCCGGACTCCATGGTCATTATTTTGGGGGACTTTAACAAAGCTAACCTCAGCCGTGACCTTCCAAAATACAAATTTCATGTTACCTGCCCCACCAGAGGGGAGAGTACACTTGACCACTGTTATACGGCAATCAAGAACGCATATCGCTCTGTTCCCCGGGCGGGTCTGGGTCTCTCTGATCATTGCATAGTTCACCTTATTCCGACCTACAGGCAGAAACTAAAAGCTGCATTCCAACTAAGACCCGGACATGGTTCAACAACAACAAGCCCTGGTTCACTGCAGAACTCAGACAGCTCCGACGGTCTAAAGAGGAGGCCTACAGGAGCGGGGATGCAGACCTCTACAGGCAGGCCAAGTACAAGCTGAGAAGAGGAATCCAAAAAGGCAAGAGCTGCCAAGGAAAGGTACTCTGAGAAGTTGAGGAGCAAGTTCTCAGCTAGTGACTCTTCTTCAGTTTGGAAGGGCATGCAAGAAATTACCAGCTACAAGAGGAAAGCCCCCCGCTCTTTGGACAATCGTCAGCTGAGTAACGACCTGAATGTGTTTTACTGCAGGTTTGAAAATCAGAAGCATAACCCTGGTACCCCCTCCCCCCCCCCCTCCCCCCAACCAACGCTGCCAGACTCCAATCTACAAAGAATGGACCCTGCACCCTCTCCTTCCCATTCACCACTTCACACCTACTTAAGGGAAGACTCCAGTATGAAAAGAATGGACCATTTCCCACCCCAACCAACACTTCACATCCACTCACAGCCTGACCTCAGTCTGCAAAGACTGGGCCCTTCTACACCCACCCCCCTCCAATCACCACTACACACCCAATTACTCACACCCTCTGTGCTGCACAACATAACTTATCCAATATCAACAATAAAAATAGAGGAGGTGGAGAGGCTTTTCAGAGGACAAAAGAGCCAGAAATCTCCAGGACCTGACAATGTCCCCCCCCCCTACTCTTAAGCTCTGTGCCAAACAGTTGGCATCAGTCTATACAGACATGTTTAACCAGTCCCTGCAAACATGTACTGTCCCTGCCTGCTTTAAAGTCTCCACTATTGTCCCTGTACCCAAAAAGGCAAGGATTACTTACTACAAGCTGTCGCACTGACCTCTGTAGTCATGAAGACACCCGTAAGGCTTGTGCTGGCCAAGCCGAAAAATATCACAAACTCCCTGCTGGACCCTCTGCAGTTTGCATATCGGGCCAATAGATCTGTGGATGATGCAGTCAACCTGGGCCTGCACTTCATCCTGCAGCACCTAGACCACCAGGAGACCTATGCGAGGATCCAATTCTACACGGCCATCGTAGAGTCTGTTCTCACCTTCTCCATTATGGTCTGATTTGGCTCAGGCACCAAGCACGACACCTGGAGGCTGCAGCGAATCGTCCGATCAGCAGAGAAGATTATTGGATTATTGCAACCTTCCCTCCATTGATGAACTGTACACTGCAAGGGCCAGGAAGCGAGCGGGAAAGATCATCTCTGACCCCTCTCACCCAGGCCACAAACTCTTTGAATCACTTCCCTCTGGAAGGCGACTCTGGATTGTCAAAGCTGCCACAGCCAGACATAAAAACTATTTTTATCCACGAATAGTTGCTCTAGTCAACAGCCAAAAATCTATAGCATCCCTTTGATCTGGTATTTTGTTGGTTCACATGCTTGATCAATGGTGTTTTATCATTAATGTATTATTATTATTATTATTATTATTATTATTATTATTATTATTATTATTATTATTATTATTATTATTAATGTTTAGTGTTTTCTGAGTCATTTGTAACTGTCACTGTATGTCAAGTTGTTACTTGTGGGCGGAGTACAAAGGCAAATTCTTTGTATGTTAATACTTGGCCAATAAACTTACTTGCTTACTTACTTACTTATACAAAGCTTCAAATGCAAATTTGCAGAAGATCGTTGGGTCGCCCCATGTAAAATGGCGATGAAACGCAAGCTATTGGATTTTTTACACAGAGGGTGGTCCATATATGGAATGAGTTTCCAAAGGAAATGGTCGAGATGGATACAATCACAACATTTAGAAGACACTTGGGCAGGTGCACAGATTGGAAAAGTTAGGAGACATATGGGACAGGTGCAGGTTAGCTCAGATAGATCAATTCGACTAGCTTGGTTAAACAACTTGGTCGGCATGAACAAGTTTAGTTTTGTTTAGAGATACAGGGTAGAAACAGGCTCTTTCGGCCCACCGGGTCCGTGCCGACCAGCTATCCCTGCAGATTAACACTACCCTACACCCACTAGGGACAATTTTTACATTCACCAAGCTAATTAACCTACATACCTGAACTTCTTTGAAGTGTGGAAGGAAACCGAAGATCTCGGAGAAAACCCACGCAGGTCACAGGGAGAACGTACAAACTCCACACAGACAGTACTGGTAGTCAGGATCGAACCTGGGTTTCCGGCGCTGCATTCGCTAAGGCAGCAACTCTACCACTGCGCCACCTGGCCAAAGTGCTGTTTCTGTGCTCCATAACTCTATGACTCTGTGACACTAAGTGTAACATTCTCCTTTAACCTATTGAGCCCGGCAAATTGAAAGGGATTATACTGTAATACTAACATCCAGGGGCAAAGGCACAAATTAGGTTACATTTATTTCAAACGAGCTCACAATCCTCAGTAAGGACTCAAATGCAATTTAAATGCTCATTCTTTAAAGAACATAGTTTCTGGGGAAATGGTATGAATAGACCTTGGTGGTTCTATGAGTAAGGTAGAACTTTTTTTTTTCAAAGATAAATTTTGATTGCACTTTACTACAGTTGATTTGGGGAAGCTATATAATAATAATAATAATAAATTTTATTTAATGGGCGCCTTTCATACATCTCAAGGACACCTTACATAGTAATCGGAATAAAAACATATAATCGGAATAAAACAAGTAATTAAAGACATCACAGTGACACAAATTAAAAACAGAATTCAATCCAAAAACAGAAAATCAAAAACACAGTGTGAAAAGAGAGCAGCGCCAGCCAAAGCGCGCCAGCGTCCACTCTCTCTTCACGGCAGCCATCTTGGACACAGACCTACATAGAATAGAATAGAATAGAATAGAATAGAATAGAATAGCCTTTTATTGTCATCCAGACCGAAGTCTGAACGAAATTTAAGCAGTCATACATACAATACAATACAATAAAAAACAACAATAAACACATATTAACATCCACCACAGTGAGTCCACCCAACATCTCCTCACTGTGGTGGAGGCAAAAGTCTTAGGGCTGCAGTCTCTTCCCTCCTCTTCTCCTTCTGCGCTGAGGCGATACCCCCCGGGCGATGTTAAAACCTGTCCTGCGGCTCAAACACCGCGGCCCGGGGTAGTCGAAGCTGCCGCTCACCAGACCTGCTGACGCAGCCGCTACAGGACTACAAGTAGACAAAAAAAATCACCCCCCCACAGATAGCACTGTGGAGGAAGGCACAATGTCCAGTCCCCACCCCATGATCACCCCAAAGTCAGGCCTATTGAGGCCACCGCAATTGCCTGTACGGGGGCCCGATGTCCCTGGCCGTTCTCACCGGGTGGTCTTGCCCCGGCATCGGGAGAGTCCTTTCGGCGGCTGGGCCACTTGGAACGGCCGCTTCTTGGTTGGAGCCCGCGGCTGCCGAAGCCGACAAGGCCGCGCCGGTTTGGCGCTCCCAGGCTCCAGATGAAAAAGTCGGCGCCCGCTCTCCGCACTGCCGCCTTGCCGCCTCTACGCACGCCGTCTCTCCGCACGCCGCCTCTCCGCTCCGCAAACCCACAGCCCGGAGATGTTGCTCACGGCGGTCCAGCTCGCCAGAGCTCCAGCGCGGCGACCCAGGCAAGGCATCGCCCGCTCCGCTCCGCTCCAGCGCTCCAATGCTGTGCCGCCACCCAGGCCGAGGTGCTGGGTGGTTCCCGCCAAGAAACGGCGCTCCAAGCCCGCTGGTAGGCCACGAGGACGGGTCGACGGGCAGCCCGGAAAAAAGGCTGCCACACCGACCAGGTAGGGACCTATAAATAAAGTAACACCTACCCCCCCACATTAAAAGACCATATCCCCTACAAACTAAAAAACAGGACTCACTAAAAACTATTTAAAAAAACGAATTTAAGACGGACGGCTGCTGGCTAGCAGCCGTTCACCAAGATGCCTCCTCCTCCTATATGCTGGAAAGAAACCTGTAGAGAGCTCAATAATCTCATTAAAGAAATGAGAAGACTGATTTCCCGACTGACAATAAGGCAGCGATAAATGTGCACAAAATTACCCCACTCTGGAGCGAGCACATTTCAACACTTCAGCACTGTTTTCTTGAGCTGTCTGAACTAATTTCTTGCCAAATAGTTTGAGTTAGAATTAGTGGAGTAATGGAATATTAGATTCTCTGCAGGAATGCCAGACACCTGCCAGGCAGAAAACGCTAGAGTAGATAGGGATTTTCTCCCTGGAGCAGTGATTTGATGGAGTTGCTCAAAATCATCAAGGATCCTGCAGAGTGAATACTTCGCTATAGCTTTCACTACAGGAGGTTTGTAACTATGGTCAATTGGACAAAATAATTCAAATGCAATAGGGATCATTTGCTATCATCAGCAACGTGTGATGACCTGGCAGATTAGAAGGCAAAGGTAGATTCATCAGGTAGATAGTGATCGATTTCAGGAAGCAAAGCAGTACATATACCCCAGTTTGCATTGACGGCGCCAAAGAAATTGCAGCAAATTGTGGACGCAGTCCAGAACATCATACAAACCAACCGCCCTTCCATTGACTCCATCTACCCATCAATCTGCCTCGGCAAAGCCAGCAGCCTAATCAAGGATGAGTTTCACCCTGACCACTCCCTCTTCTCCCCTCTCCCATAGGGCAAAAGGTGTAGAAGTGTGAAACCACCAGATTCACGGGATAGTTTTTCCCCAGCTGTATTAAGGCAACTGAATCATCCTACCACAACCAGAGAGCAGTCCTGAACTACTACCTACCTCACTGGTGAACCTCGGGCCATCTATGATCAGACCTTGCTAGCTTTACCTTGCACTAAACATTATTCCCTCATCACGTATCTGTCCACTCGTGGACTCGATTGTAATCATGTATTGTCCTTCCACTGATTGGATAGCACGCAACAAAAGCTTTTCACTGTACCTCGGTACACATGACAATAAATTAAACTAAACTTAACTTAACATCTATTCTGAAAAACTTATTTGAATAAAGAGTTGAGGAATGGAAAGATGGAAGTTTTGGGGGAAATGGCTGGAAAATAGAACATGCTTCTGCATCTCCCAACAGCTGGCACAAACACATTCGGCTCAGTGACCTTACTCTCTGTCTCATTCCCTGATTCATTGAAGAGGAATGTACATTTTACAGATTCTGAAATTGCTGATCCCTGCGGCTTACTGACACATCAGACATTCACCAGACTTAAAAGTTCTAATAATATACAGATAGGATTGATGAAACGGATTACTTTTATTTCTCAAATAACATGTCAGTTTCAATACATTTCTAGAATCATAAAATGGCCTTCAGATCAAAATGTAACACCTCCCACAAAAATTGTTTTAAATTACTAACTTTCTGTTAAATTACCAATGTAGAAAATGTTTGTGTACAAGTTGAAATAATTTCCACTCAGTAATTGGGTAATTATTTCCAAAATGCCAGATAAACACTATTTCTGGCACTTTTAACATTAAAGTGCTGAGGCAGTTTTAAATCTCTTTTAAGACATTATTAATTCCAGGTCATTTTGCTGTGTAGTTTGTTCTTCTGAGTCAGTAACATTTATCAATTTAAGCAGGATGGCTTCATCATTATCTGTCAGTGACACCTGCAAATCCCAGCATGTTATCAGGATCTGCCTGCCCTATGAAGGAAAAGGGTAATATCTGTGAAACCACTATTCCCAGAGATTAAATGGCATACTATTCTTTAATTATAACAACTGCTTTAAGAAAAGCATACCAGTTTTACACTTTCAATACTTACAGTATATTGTGCTATGTTAACATGAGCAACAGCTGAGAATTTGCGTTTTGTGCTTTAGAAGATGGAAAAAATAGTCTAGGTTTCTCCTCTGGTTGAACACACTGATACCAACCAGAAAATGATAACCAACATTTATAATACACCACATATGTTATAAACGACTGCAAATTTAATTTATACACATTCAATGCAAATATAATTGGTCCAAATTATATTGCTTCCCCAATGTAGTGTGGTTTGCAGCTCTGAAAGTCAAAGAGTATCAGAGAGAATGAGGGGCGGGGGGATTACTTTACTTTTAAGGTTAATGATCATTCATCAAATTCTAATGAATTAGCATTCATAGTTATTAACAGCAGTTTTTTCGTGTTTTTTGTTTTAGATTTCAACATATGCAATATATTACTTTTTAATTACTATTGCTGCACTGCCACTTTCTTGTCAGTAACATTCGCTTTGAGAAAGCTCTGCTCATCACTCTGGAAAGGATTTCTGTTTGTTATTTTCACCAGCTTCGTGTTTTCTGTTAAGCTCCTTATTTGTGATAAAGTGTTTATCAGAATTTGTTTCAGAGACATGAGTCTGCAGTAAGTTAAGGTTAAATAAATCTGTAGTATTTCGTAAAAGAGCTGGTCTCAGTAACCATGATTATGAAACTATTAAATTGCCATCAAACTCCATACAGTACATTATGTTTCTACAAGAAAGGAAATCTGCCACCATTATCCAGTCTGGCCTGTACGTGATTACAGACACACAGAAATGTGACTGACTCTTAAAGGGCCTGTCCCACAAGCATGCGACTCCATGGGGCAAGCGCGACCTAACGTGGTCGCTTGAGCCGTACGGCCTCGCGGGGCCGGACCCATTTTGATCGCCTGAGCTGTATGGAGTTGTGCGGAGCTGGTCCCGACATCGCGCGGGGCTCCGAAAAACTGACCGTGTTCAAAAATTCCGCGCGGCAACGACCTGCCGGCCCGCAGCCGCATTGACGCCGTACACAGCGTCTTGACGCCATACGTCACGCGCAAACTTCCCGCGGACTTCGCTCGAACTTCACGTCACTCACTCGACCTCCGCGCGGCCCCCGCTTCCGGTTTGGTCGCGCTTGCTGCATGCAGGTCGCATGCTCGTGGGACAGGCCCTTTACTCTCTCCTCGATTCCAAGGCTGTTAATAAATGGCAGCAACGCCAGCGATATCTGCATCCCATAAATAAATATATACCACTTTCCTTCAGTATCAAAGAAAACAAAGTCTTCATTTTTTAAATACTCAATAACTCATTACCCACATGTCTCTGAAGATATGAATTTAAACAATTCAGTTTATCTTCATTTCAATTGTAAATGGACTTGCCCCGAGACCATATCACTAAGTAATGTATTTCTAACACAACCAGTATTGGTGCTATATTACACACATACACTAACTCAGCATGAGAAAAAAGCTTATGAAGACATGGAAATACTGTAGTATCAAAGAACATATTGACCACTATTTCCAGTGGAATGAACTATTAAGTATTTAAGTGGAATTAAAATTAATAAATGCAAAGCATGACTGTTTGACTGTTTCAATGTCTGTTTCAGAAGTTAGTATAGAGGGTGGTGTGGGAAAGGTTAATGGACAGAATAGGCAAAAAGCCGGAGAGGGAGGAAGGAGGGTTGGTTTACACTGCACGTATTTTAATGCAAGGGGCTTGACGGGTAAGGCAGATGAGCTTAGGGTGTGGATAGGTACGAGCGACTGGGACGTTGTAGCCATGACTGAAACATGGTTAAGGGATGGGCAGGACTGGCAGCTCAATGTTCCGGGGTACAGGAGCTTCAGGAGAGACAGGGGTGAGGAAAAAAGAGGAGGGGGAGTTGCATTGTTGGTTAAGGAGGATGTCACGGCTGTGTTCAGAGGTGACATTATGGACATTCCGTCTAGTGAGGCGACATGGGTGGAGCTGAGGAACAAGAAAGGGATGATCACCTTGATGGGGGTGTATTACAGACCTCCAAATAGTCAACGGGATTTAGAAGAGCAAATGTGCCGGGAGATTGCAGACAGCTGCAGGTCAAATAACGTTGTTGTGGTAGGGGTTTCAACTTTCTCAATATAGCCTGGGAAAATAATAGTATGAAGGATTTAGATGGGGTGCAATTCCTCAAAAGTGTTCAGGAGAGTTTTCTTAAACAATAAGTGGAGGCCCACACGTGAGAGAACAACGCTGGATCTAGTATTGGGAAATTGAGAAGGTTAATGAAGTGTGTGTGGAGGAGCCTTTTGGGAAAAGTGACCACATTTCGATTAGGTTTAAGATGGTTATGGATCGGGACGGAGAGGGTCCACGTGTTAAAATGTTCAACTGGGGTAATCTTTGAGGGTATGAGAGAAGGTCTCGCTCAAGTCGACAGGAGCAGGTTATATGAGGGGAAAGGAACATCGATCAAGTGGGATATTTTTAAAAGTGTACTGAAGAGAACTCAGGGTGTGTTAGAGTGAAAGATAAAGCTGACAAACGTAAGGAAGCTTGGCTGACGAAGGAAATTGAGATGTTAGTCCAAAACAAGAAGGACAATGCATGGAACAGGTATAGGCAGCTTGGATCGTGCATCCCTGGAGGAGTTTCAGGAACTAAGGAGCAACCTAAAAAAGATCAGAAGGGTAAAAAGGAGGAATTTACCGAGGAGAAAGGCAGTAGGACGGAGGAAATTGCAGCAGTCGCTGGAAGTGTCATGAGAGCATTCAGGGTTACCGTCGAGGAAGTACTGAAGGTACTGTCGTGTTTGAAGGTAGACAAATATCAGATATATCTGAAGACATTGCGGGAAACTTGAGAGGAAATTGCGGGAGCCCTGGTTGAAATTTATGAGTCGTCCTTAAAATACAGGGGAGGTTCCAGAGGATTGGAGGGTGGCAAATGGTGCGCCTCTTTTCAAGAAGAGCTGCAGGGAAAATGCTGGGAACTATAGGCCGGTGAGTCTAACATCTGTAGTTGGTAAGTTACTGGAGAGTATTCTGAGGGATACGATATACAGGCATTTGGATGGGCAAAGGCTGATTAGGGACATTCAGCATGGTTTTGTACGTGGGAGGTCGTGTCTCACAAATCTGATTTTTTGAAGACGCAAGCAAAAAAGGTTGATGAGGGTAGAGCTGTAGATGTTGTGTACATGGAGTTTAGTAAGGCGTTCGACAAGGTGCCGCAAGGTAGGCTGCTCTGGAAGGTTAGATCACATGGGATCCATGGAGAGATAGCTGAATGGATAGCAAATTGGCTCCATGGAAGGAAGCAGAGGGTGATGGTGGAAGGTTGCTTATCGGACTGGAGGCCTGTGACTAGTGGTGTACCTCAGGGTTCGGTGCTGGGCCTGTTACTGATTGTCATCTACATCAAAGGTTTGGATGAGAACATACAGGGCAAGATTAGCAAGTTTGCTGATGATACAAAAGTGAGCTGTTTTGCAGATGGTGAAGATGGTTGTGAAAGATTACAGCAGGATCTAGATTGATTGGTCAGGTGGGCTGAGGAATGGTTGATGGAATTTAATACGGAGAAGTGTGAGGTGTTGCATTTTTGACGTCGAAAAAGGGCAGGACCTCTGTGTAGTATTGTAGAGCAGAGGGATCTAGGAGTACAAGTGCATGGTTCCTTGAAAGTCTAGTTGCAGGTAGATAAGGTGGTCAAAAAGGCGTTTGGCACTGTGGCCTTCATCAGTCAGCGTATAGAAGTTGGGAGGTCATGTTGCAGTTGTAGAAGACGTTGGTGAGACCGCATTTAGAATATTGTGTTCAGTTCTGGGCACAATGTTATAAGAAAGATATTGTCAAATGAGAAAGGGTTCAAAAAAGATTTACGAGGATGTTGCCAGGACTAGAGGGTGTGAGCTATAGGGAGAAGTTGAGTAGGCTGGGTCTCTCTTCCACGGAGCATAGGAGGATGAGGGGAGATCTTATAGAGGTATACAAAATCATGAATGGAATAGATGGGGTAGATGCACAGTCTTTTACCCAGAGTTGGGGAATCGAGGACCAGAGGACATAAGTTCAAGGAGAAGGGGAAAAGATTTAATAGGAATTCGAGGGGTAACTTTTTTCACACAGTTGGGTGTATGGAACAGGCTGCCAGAGGAGGCAGGGACTATTCCATCGTTTAAGAAACAGTTGGACAGGTGCATGGATAGGACAGGTTTGGAGGGTTATGGGCCAAGCGCAGGAAAGTCTGACTAAGGTAGCTGGGACATTGTTAGCTGGTGTGGGCGAGTTGGGTCGAAGAGCCTGTTTCCACACTGTATCACTCTATGACTCTATGACTCTAATGCTGTTCCAAAGGAGAACCACTCAAACATTTTTTATATGATCCAGGAAATCAAAGTCATTGCACCATTCGAGAACCTAGATTCTAGACTACCCGAATTCAAGACCGTCCGTGAGTCAGAAATATAATTCTCATCACATAACCCACACAGATTTAATTTAAGCCACCAGTGCAAACAATCGTTCGGTTTTCCTGTTGTCATTTATAAAATCATCTCTGTACCCAGCAACAAATAACTCAGAAACAGTCCCTTAATCTGCAGTTTGCACCAAAGTGCGAGAGGAATATAAACACAGGAGAGTGATCAAAATTATGGCAGCAAGGAGCTCTCTCAGGAAGATCAGGAGTTTAGCATTTGCATGAGTTACTCATTTCTATCATTCACATTTTTAGTCTGGCCCTCTCTTCAAAACAAAATATTGTCTCTCTAACTTAAATTTATATAGAATTTAACCAAGTACAAATCCATTGAAATGATTCAAGAACACGGACAGCACCGTGATGCAGCGGTAGAGTTGCCATCCTATAGCGTTTACAGTGCCAGAGACCTGGGTTTGTTGCTGACTACCGGTGCTTGTCTGTACGGAGGTTGAACGTTCTCCCCATGACCTGCGTGGGTTTTCTATAAGAACTTCGGTTTCCTAACCACACAATCCAAAGACGTACTGGTTTGTAGGTTAATTGGCTTGGAGTAAATGTAAAAATATTCCGTAGTGTAGGATAGTGTCAGTGTGCGGGGATCGCTGGTCGGTGCGGACACTCGGTGGGCCGAAGGGCCAGTTTCCACGCTGTATCTCGAAACTAAACTAAACTAAAATTGCATAATATGGTAAGATGGTAACTGAGGGGCCAAAAGCCAGTTAAATGTCAGAGCTGTAGTGAGAAAATGCAAAAGATATAATTTCAGTTGGAGAATTGTTGGCAAGAATCATCAAAGATGCAAATTATCTAGAACTTGCTGTGCCGCAGGTAGTAAAAATTACGAATGATTATTCACAGCGGAAGGAATTAACAATATGCATTTCTAAAATAAAGTACTCCTCACAAAATAAATTCAACATGAGATGACATCAAAGTTCAGTACTGACTGAATACAAAATACTCCCCAGGGAAAGTTGTTGTTGAACATTTCATTATCGATGGGAATTAGGATAAGATTTGCAAGATGAGCAAATTTATATTTCAAGGTTTCAAAGGTCCTTTATTGTCACATGCACCAATTAAGGTTCAGTGATATTTGTATTACCATACAGTATAAGGAAAAAAAGCAACAAGACACACAGCTACATAAAAGTTAACATAAACATCCACCCCAGCAGATTCCTCACATTCCTCACTGTGATGGAAGGCAATAAAGTCTAATCTTCCCACATTTTCATCCCGCGGTCGGGGCCGTCGAACCATCTACATTCGGGACAATCGAAGCCCCCGCATCGGGGCGATCGAAGCCCCCGTGTCGGGACGATCGAAGCCCCCGTGTCAGGGCGATCAAAGCTCCCGGGTCGGGACGATCGAAGCCCCCGTGTCGGGGCGATCAAAGGTCCCGCGTCAGGGCGATCAAAGCTCCTGCAGCCTGGAGCTCCCGAAGTCAGTCTCCAACCAGAGGCTGCGAGCTCCATGATGTTAAAGTCCGCAGGCTCCCGCAGTTGGATCTCAGATCCCTGGCAAAGGGATTGCCAGCTCCGCGATGTTAGTCCTACAGGCTTCCGTAGTTGGAGCTCCTGAAGTCGGTCCCCAGCAGAGGCCTCCAGCTCCTCGATATTAGTCCGCAGTGCGGATGAAGTTACGATACAGAAAAAAATTTGCATCTCCATCGAGGAAAGAGATCTAAAAAAAATGTTGTCTTGAAATAACAATGCATTTATCTTTCTTACTACCGATTCAATTTGCTAATTAACCTTTTGGAAATTCTGCACCAGTGCTCCCAAGTCCCTTTGTACCTCCAATTTCTGAATCCTCTCCCCATTTAGAAAATAGTCTGTGCCTTTATTCCAACTGCCAGTGCACAATCACACACTTTGCTGAACTACATTCCATACTTGCCCACTTTCTCAACCCGTCCAAGTCTTTCTGCAGATTCCCTGCTTTCTCTAGCCCCTCCACCTTGTTGAGCTTCTGCTGTCAGAAAAAGTTAAGTCACACACAGTGATTAAGATCCAAATACTTTATTAACGTTACAGCATAGATAACTTCATCATAGCACGTAACTCCAAAAGTGAGGGAGAAAAGGCAGAGAAGCTTACTGTTAAATTAGTGGGCATAACTACAAAGTATGACTCATAACATAAGTGACACTGATCTACATCCTCCCTCTTAAAGGATTAAATATCAGTACAAAACCATTGACTAAATAACGCATGCATAGCAATTGATAATAAGCTGGAGGAAAGTCAAACATAGCCCGGGTACTTCATGGTGGGCTTGCAAACACGATCAGCACGTGTGTGATAAAAACCATCTCCTTTTGTCCCCACTATGGATGGAGCCGGTGGCTTCACCGGTGACGGAGATTGAACCAGCATACCCGGTGATGAAACAGGGGACTGTGGCGCAGGCGGAGGGTGTGGAGGGTGCGTCGCCACTGGCAAAGTGGGGTTGTTGTGCTGATGTAGGCGGATAAATCCCGCTGGGCACGGAAGGCAGTACACTTGTACAGTCTGGATAATACGGAGGTGGAACTGGGTCATTCACAGGCAGGATATGTTGTCTGTTACGCCTGTAGGTGCCGCCATCGGCACTGACCAGATATGAGCGTGGATCAGAAGCAGTTCCAGAAATAACACCGATACGGTCATGGCCTTCGTCAGTTTGCAAACGAACCACATGCCCCTTGGGTAATGGTGTCAGCGGTTTACTTGTTTTGTCATACCACCGTTTTTGAATGTCACGCTTTTGGTGTAACCTGGACTGGACTTCTGATGGTGGAACCACCTGTGGGATCAATGCCTGAACCGCCACAGGCACCGTGGCTCGGGTCTGCCTCGACAATAAACGTTGAGCAGGTGAACTCAAAATGAGGTCGTGGGAGATGTTGCATAAGTTGAGTAGATCCAGGAACACGTCGGAATTAGCTCTGTACGAACGTTCCATGAGCTGTTTGGTACTCTTGATAGCCCGCTCAACTAGCCCATTCGACTGTGGATATTCAGGGCTGCTGGTGATGTGGCGAAAACCCCAGCGTGCAGCTAACTCCTTGAAGTGTTGGCTGGTAAATTGACTGCCTTTATCAGATAACATTTTGCATGGAGTTCAGTGGTCTGCAAAATGGCGAGCAAGCTTCAAAAGTACCCTGCGAGAAGTGGGGTTGCTAAGAAAATCAATGTCAAACCATCCAGAATACGAATCGGAAAGTACCAGGTACTGCTTGCCATGCCATTCAAATATGTCGTTTGCCACTGTAGACCATGGGAGGGCAGGAGCCGGATGTGAAAGAAGTGGTTGCTTTTGTTGATGAGGTGCCAAGCTGTTACACACTGCACAGGACGCCACATTCTCGGTGATGTATTCGGCCATGCCAGGCCAGTAAACCATGTTTCTTGCCCGCAGGATGGTGGCTTCAGCGCCTGGGTGCCCTGCATGGACAGCGTTAAAATACTTGTTGTGCAGCGAAGCAGGGACCACAGCCTTGTGTCCATTTACAATAACACCATCCTGCAGCACTAGCTCATCGCGGACGGCAAAGAAAGGCCGAACTGGCAGCGGAACGTTGTTGCGTTTGTCTGGCCAGCCGCAGATAAATGACGGAGGCGAGTGACCGTAAAGTACTGTCAACAGCTGTGTGGGCAAGCAAGTCCTCCACACAGGATGAGGGAATAAAAGACACAGTCATTACGACAAAGTCATCATCCGGCGAGAACGGACCCTCACGGGTCTTCCAGGGCGTATGCGAGAGAGTGTCAGCCAGGTGTATATCCCTACCACGTTTGTAGGTCAGAACAATGTCGTATTTTTGAAGTTGGAGCAACATCCGCTGTAAGCGCCCTGGAGAGTCATGGATCGGTTTGTTAAAGATGCTGATCAGAGGTTGGTGGTCAGTTTCAATCGTGACCGTATGTCCAAAGATAAAGTCCTTAAATTTCTTGCAGGCAAAAACAACCACCAGCAGCTCTTTCTCAATTTGGGCGTATGTAGGTCCCTTGCAGGCACAATTGGATTTTGATTTCATGCTGGTTTAATTATATTGCAGAGTAGTTATTAAGATGGCTGATCTGTGGGCGGTTGCTGCTGGGACGCAAGTCGAGGCCTGATCAACCCCAGCTGGGTCGCCTGGGCGATGGTGTCTGATGCTGTGAGACCTGAGACACCTGATGACCCCAGGTCACATCACTGAGGATGCCTCCCAGCGCATCTAGAAGATGTATATTTTGCACATATTGTGTTATAGAGTCATTGGAGTCATACAGCAAAGAAACAGGCCCTTTGGCCCAACTGATCTATACGAACCAAAATGCGCCATCTAAACTTCTCTCATTAACCTGTGTCTGGGCCATGTCCCTCAAAATCTTTCCCATCCACGTACCTGTTCAAATGTCTTTTAAATGTTGTTATTGTACCTTCCACAACAACAACCTCTGACAGCTCATTCCATATACCCACCACCTTTGTGTGGAAAAGTTGTCCCTCATTTTCTTATTAAATAATTCCCCTCTCACTAGTTCTTGACAGGCCTACCCTGGGAAAAAGGACACTATAGGATTCACCCTACTTATTCCTATCATAATTTTCAACTAGCTTTCATCTAGCTTGTCGAAACAAAGAACTGGAGATGCAGGATAATACACACACAAAGTGTTGGAGACACAGCAGGTCAGGCAGCATCACTAGAGAACATGGATCGATCCTGTTTCAACTATTTTAATTCCCCTTCCCATTCCCAAACTGATCTTTCTGTCTTGTGCCTCCTCCATTGCCATTCGAGGCCACATGCAAACTGGAGAAACGGTAACTCATATTCCACTTGGGTAGTTTAGAAGTTAATGATACGAACATCGAGTTGTCCAAATTCAGGTAACTTTTCACTAAACCTCTTCTCCCCCACCAGCCCCCATATTTCCCCTCTCTTCCCTCCCCTATGCCCCAGCCCGAACCCCAACCATTTCTTCCCTCTCCCACATCTCCACCCCCCCCCCGCCCCCCGCTGCTACTTTCTGCCCTCTGACTTCACAATCCTCAACTCTTCAAACCTGTCTCACACCTTTCTTTCTTATCTCTGACCTTTGTTCCAACCACCTGACTATCAACCCCCCACCCTCACTTATGTTGACCTACACACCTGCCAGGCTTTGCCCTGCCTCTCCCCTTTTATTGATTTTTTCTCCCCCCTACAATCAGTCCAAACAAGGGTCTCGATCTGAAACTTCACCTATCCATGTTCTTCAGAGATGCTGCCTGACCTGCTGAGTTACTCCAGCAATTGGTGTCATTTTTTACCCTTAAGCCTCCTGCGCTCCAAAGCATAAAATCCTATCCTGTCTAGGAGTGGCAGATCTTCTGCACGTACTGACAATAGACAATACCTACAATACTGTAGGTGCACAATAATTGTTGACAATTAATTTGTCTGAGTTATGTTCTGTTTTATCCTCGCAGTTAGCCGTCACCCAATATGCTTCAAAAAAACAAGCAAAAGATGTGATTTACTGTGTTTTGTTGGTAAACATGGGCCTTTTCTCTCTTCATCTCTCCCACTTCTTTATTGTTTCAGTTAATTAAATATTGATCTGAACTCATCAGAAAATTAGTTCAAAGGATCGGACTATCACAGCGTCTAGCTACATATTTGTTTAATTAAAGTTGGAACACAGAAACAGCCCTTCAGCCCAACAAGTCCACGCTCGTCATCAAACACCCATTTACACATATCCCATTTTACTTCAAAGTCACGTGAGTGACTACGTGAAGAGCCCGCTCAGCACGCATGCGCGGCATTGCGTTCAGCATTGTAACAGCGGCCGCAGCGGGAATCAGGCGCTCCCGCTGCAGTTTAAAAGACGGACCGTCAGGTAAGTTACTCTGAGGTCGGCTTTTCTTTTGCAAGGAGAGCCCTCTGATTTGTTTTTCAGACATGAAGAAAAGGCTCTCGAAGAAATCTGTCCCCCGCTCGACTCCGACGGAGGAGCGTTCCATCTGTGAAGGGCAGCAGGCGAGGACCGCTTACCCGGCGCTCCGCCATCCCCGACACCGGGCCGAGCCCAGTCCCGCTAGCGCCTGAGCAGCGGACTGGTTGTAAAGCCACCAGGAAGAGCATCCGGCCGGTGGTTTCCGACTCGTCGGACGGGGACGTCTTCTCACCACCCGTTCGGGGGAGAGACAGCCGCCTGGGCCGCATGGGGCGGCTCCTGGAGCAGGTGCTCCAGCGAGACTCGCTGCGTGAGGGGCAGTCTCACAGGGGGAGTTCAGGCACTCCCTCCACAGTGCCTTGTGCACTGGCCATCGCTTCCTCCTCACCCGAGGGCAGCTTTTGCGACCAGGACTGGGCTGGTCAGGAAGAGCTGGCTGAAGAAGTCGGGAGTATGCAAGGGGTGCAGGACCAGGAAGAGCTGCTGGGTGTGGTGGACCGCTACGTGGCAGCCCCACGTGCAGGAAGGCCATTAGAGCCTAAACTAGCGGCCAGCATTAACCACCTCTCCAACAGGCCCCTACAGGAGCAGGTGGTTAATGAGGCCTTAGAATTGTACACAGCTCCAGAAAATTGTGAGTCTCTCAAAGTGCCGGCTGTCAACAGCCAAATCTGGGGGCACGTCGGGACAAATATTCGGAACCAGGAGCTGAAACTGCTGCGGTTCCTCAGGCTCCTGATGTCAGCCATCACATCATTTGCTCGTTCTGTGGACAATACGGAGATGACCACAAACCAACTCTCGTGCTGTTGTGCAACACGCAGTTCGAGATAAATAAGCTCCGTAAAGAAATGATAAGACCTGCCCTAAATCCAAAATTCACGGGGTTGTGCAAAACCCCAGCCACTGAGCCAGACACACTGCTCTTTGGCAAAGACCTCATGAAAAAAGTAAAGGATATGGAAGAGGCCTCTAAAAAACTTTCGATCTCATGAGGGCAGGCCCCGGGACGAGCAAACCCAAGCAGCAGCACCCCATCGCGTCCACCAGTCGACGTCTACCCTATGGGACTGGTGAAAGCTCGGGGTCCACATATCACCACCTGAAGTCTTTTTTAGACCAAGGCCCAGAGCGGACCCCATGGAAAATGCGCCATCCCCAAACATCACCGCAACGTCAGACAACACGCAAGACTCGCTGGTCTGGGAAGAGACAGAAGAAACACCCATAACCATGGAGGTAGGTGGGGCTGGTTCCTACCAGCATATAGAAAGTAGGGGCGCAATACTAACAGGGGGAGAGATTACACCTGTTTAAGGAAGCATCGGAGTCTATCACGAGTGACAAGTATATACTCAATAGCATTAGTGGATACAAAATACAATTTATACTAGAAAAATTGCCACCAGTTCAACATTCACCCCAGAGGGTCTTCTCCCTCTCAGTTAAAGAGAAACGAAAGGGACAAGCTGAACTGGTGAGACTAATCACTAAGGGTATCATGGGAAAAAACAAAACATGAACCCTTGGAATTTGTGTCAAATATCCATATTACTAAAAGTCTGTTATTGACCGGTTTTGGCCATCTGTGCTGCGATTTCCGACAGAACGCCGCCACCTACGGCCCGTCGATGAAAAATGACAGAGATATTAATGATTTTACAAAATTCCCCATTCTCTCTGCTGCCCCTGCTGGTGGCAGGGGGGAGGGACAATAAAACCAGGAAGTGGTGTGCCTCAATCAGTGTCTGCAAGCTGGAGGAAGGCAGAGGGTCACGTTTCTCTGAGCTGTGAATAACACTGAACACATGTCTACTCAAATGTAAGTGTCCTTAGTGGTTCTAAAACGCTTGCAGAATGTGTCTATTGGTTCTAAAATGTTTGCAAAAAGTGTTTATTGGTTCTAAAATGTTTGCAAATAGTGTCTCTTTTGGTTCTATAATGCTTGCAGAATGTGTTTTTTTTGGTTCTAAAATGTTTTTTTAGGTTCTCCTCCCCTTTTCCTCTCCCCACCCCTTTCCTCCCCACCCCCCTCTCCTCTCCCCCCCCTCTCCTCTCCCCCCTCTCCTCTCCTCTCCCCCCCCTTTCCTCTCATCTTCCCCCCTTTCCTCTCCTCCCCCCCCCTTTCCTCTCCTCCCCCCCTTTCCTCTCCTCTCCCCCCTTCCTCTCCTCTCCCCCCCCCTTTCCTCTCATCTTCCCCCCCTTTCCTCTCCTCTCCCCCCCCTTCCTCTCCTCTCCTCTCCTCTCCTCTCCTCTCCTCTCCTCTCCTCTCCTCTCCTCTCCTCTCCTCTCCTCTCCTCTCCTCTCCTCTCCTCTCCTCTCCTCTCCTCTCCTCTCCTCTCCTCCCCCCTCTCCTCCCCCCCTCTCCTCTCCCCCCCTCTCCTCTCCCCCCCTCTCCTCTCCCCCCCTCCTCTCCCCCCTCTTCTTCCCCCCCTCTCCTCCCCCCCCTCTCTCTCCCCTCTTTTTCTCCCCCCCTCCCCCACCCCCACCATTCCTCC
The DNA here is from genome assembly GCF_010909765.2 of Amblyraja radiata. Taxonomy (NCBI): domain Eukaryota; kingdom Metazoa; phylum Chordata; class Chondrichthyes; order Rajiformes; family Rajidae; genus Amblyraja; species Amblyraja radiata. The sequence goes on from NC_045970.1 coordinate 12,127,080, forward strand.
CCTAAACCCCCTCCCCTCCACACACCCCTACCCCCTTCCCTCCACCCTCCCTCCCCCTCCCTGCTCCCCACCTCTTCTCCTCCCCTCTCAGCACACCCTCTCTCTCCCCCTCTTTCCCCTCCCTCTCCCCCTCTCTCCCCCCTTCTCTCCCCTCCCTCCCCGTCTCTCCCCTCCTCCCCTCCATCCCCTCCCCCACCCTCCCTCCCTCCCTCCCCTAAACCCCCTCCCCTCCCCTCCACACCCCCTACCCACTACCATCCCTTCCCCTCCCTGCTCCCCACCTCACCCCCCTCTCAGCACCCCCTCTCTCTCCCCCTCACTCTCACCCTCTCTCTCTCCTCCCCTCCTCCCCCACCTTTCCCCCCTCACCCACCCTCCCTCTTATCCTCCTCTCCATCCCCTTATCTTGCCCCTCTATCTGTGTCTCTGTCTCTCTCTCTGTCTCTGCCCCTTCTCTCTCTGCCCTCACTCTCTACCCCTGCCCGCCCCCCGCCCCTCTCTAGATGTGAGTGCAAGTTGGGGGCTATGCGTCAGTAGATAGGGTGGTTATGGGGTAAAAGGAGCAAATTAATAATATTAATATAATATCAAGGGGGTAATTAACGTGAGTGCGGGGGAGGGGGATAGTTAGTGTGTGTGATGCTGCGTGCCACCTCCCCCCACAACCGCACATTGGGGGAACAGACCCAACGGGTCTGCAGTTGGTCTAGTATTCACTAAAACTAAAAAAAGATGGTGTTTGTCGCATCATCATTGACTTAACTTCACTAAATATGTTTGTTAAGAATGTACATTTCAAAATGGAAACGTTTGTTACTGCTAAACAACTGATTTCCAAAGGATACTTCATGGCAAGCATTGACCTCAAAGATGCTTACTATTCAGTACCCATTCACAAGGATCATCGCAGATACCTGAAATTTACCTGGATGGGGCAGCAATGGCAGTTTAAAGCATTACCCAATTAATTGACATCAGCCTCAAGATTATTCACCAAGATACTAAAACCAGCCCTGGCAATATTAAGAAGACAAAAACATATGGTCATGGCATATCCTGATGATATCTTAATAGTAGGCAAGACCATGGAATTGGCATATCAGCTGTGTCAGCTACCAAACAGTTGTTCGAAACCTTGGGATTTGTCTTACATCCAGATAAATCTAAGTTGAAGCCATCCACAACCATGGACTACTTGGGCTTCACAATTAACTCAGCCTACATGTCTGTAACTTTGCCAAAAGACAAAACAACTGAATTGGCACAATCATGCAACAATTTAATGGTCAACGAGCGACCAACTATTCGACAAGTAGCAAGAGTAATTGGGGAAATGGTAGCAGCATTTCCGGCTACACAATTTGGACCTTTGCACTATCAAAACTTACAAAGAGCAAAGGTACAGGCACTAAAACGACATGCAGGTCATTATGGTCGTATCATGAAATTACCCACTGAAGCAATGTCAGAACTACATTGGTGGGCAGAAAACGTATGGCATAGTTTCAGCCCTATCATCATCATTAACCCTATTTTAGTTATCCAAACAGATGCCAGTGCTCAAGGCTGGGGAGCGACTAACTCCATATCCAGCACAGGTGGTAGATGGACTAACCTAGAGTCATCATTACTACTTACACTGGGCATTAACTATCTAGAGATGTTGGGTGCCTTTTATGGTTTAAAAGCATATGCATCCAATATGAATCACTTGCATGTACGGTTACAAATAGACAATACTACGGTGGTGGCCTACATTAACCATATGGGCGGCATAAAATCGATATCATGCAACAAATTGGTCAACACATTTGGCAATGGTGTGTCGAAAGACATATTTGGCTATCAGCAACTTACCTGCCAGGTAAGCTAAATACAGTGGCAGACACCAGGTCACGCAAATTTAATGACAACACCGAATGGATGTTAAACCCCAAAGTGTTTGCAAAGATTATTAAGCAATATGGCACGCCAGATATCGACTTATTTGCATCAAGGCTAAATCACCAAGTACCTATGTATGTCGCTTGGGAACCAGACCCTGAGGCAGCAGCGGTAGATGCGTTCGCGCTGGATTGGGGAAATTTCTTCTTCTATGCATTTCCTCCCTTCTGCCTCATCAGCCGTGTACTATGCAAAATACAAATGGACTCTGCTTCAGGTATTTTGATAGTACCCGACTGGCCTACACAGCCATGGTTCCCATTACTCCATGACATCCCTCTGAACATCCACAAGAAAACAGTACTTGTCCAGCATCAAAAAGTGGGAGAAGTACTGCTTGGATACAGGGACCACCTACTCAACCGCTACAGTTACCAACGTACTGGAATTCCTTGCGAACCTTCACCACGATGAAGGACTTAGCTACAGTGCCATCAACACAGCTAGAAGTGAACTGTCTGTCTATTTAAAACAAGCTCCAGGACAACAGGCCATGGGGTCCCACCCGCTGGTGGTCAAACTAATGAAGGGTATTTACAACTCTAACCCCCCTAGGCCAAGGTACACCCATACATGGGATGTCAGTGTGGTCCTGACATACTTCAGGGGATGGCCACCAGCCAGATCCCTCAACCTGGAACAATCTACGCTCAAAACACTCATGTTGATGGCACTTGTATCTGCACAGAGGGTCCAGTCACTACACCTATTGCGACTGGACAACATGATCACAGCTCCGGACCAGATCTCTTTCATTATCCAGGGACTGATCAAACAGAGCAGACCAGGAACACCTAATCCAGTCGTGGAATTCCGGGCTTACCCGCCAAAACCACGGTTATGTGCCATGACCCATCTACTGTCCTACATAGACACAACCAAAATTATTCGAGGGAGTGAAAAAGCCTTATGGGTCAGTCATAAAAAACCTTATGGTCGGGTGACGAGCCAAACCATTTTGAGATGGCTCAAGCAGGTGCTAAAAGCTGCTGGGATAAACACTAACATTTACAAATCTCACTCCACCAGGGCAGCATCCACGTCGACGGCCAAAAGAATGGACGTGCCTATAGACCACATCCTGGCTACAGCAGGATGGTCGGGGGAAAGAACGTTCAGAACTTTTTATAATAAGCCGTTGGCAAAACCTGCTTTATTTGCAGAAATTTTTTTTACAGACTGCAAATATTTAATTTAAGTCCAGGGGAGCAATTTAATTTCTTTGTTGTTATTGTTAAAAAATACCGTTGTGTTTTTCTACAAACAGATTCATTGGTTGATTACGATAACACACTTCCTCCCTCAAGGACTTCGGCAGTGAGTTAAGTAATAATTGTTACACGGTTTGTAATCACAGAGCTTTAAAATCTTCACGCAGTCACTCACGTGACTCCGAAGTAAAATAGTAAGATTAAACGAGAACTTACCAGTTTGAAGTTTGATCTGTATTTTATGAGGAGTTACGATGAGGGATTACGTGCCCTCCGCTCCCACCCTCAATAATATGGGTCAAACTGATAACTGATGTCTCCTTTTCTTTACTATGTTTATTTCAATAACTGTGTCTATCTGTGATTCCACACCACTGCTTTGAAGTATGCCGCACATGCGTGCTGAGCGGGCTCTTCACGTAATCCCTCATCGTAACTCCTCATAAAATACAGATCAAACTTCAAACTGGTAAGTTCTCGTTTAATCTTACTATTTTATTTTCCCATTAATACTCTCTTTAATCTCAAAGATAGACACAAAAAGCTGGAGTATCTCGTTGGGTCAGGCAGCATCTCTGGAGAAAAGGAATAGGTGACATTTTGGGTCATCTATTCCTTTTCTCCAGAGATTGTGTCTGACCCACTGAGTTACCCCAGCTTTATGTGTCCATCTTCGGTTTAAACCAGCATCTGCAATTCCTTTCTGCACTTCTCATTAAATCCACCACTCACCTACACATTACAGTTAATGTCCATGGGCAACTAAACTAATAATTCACACTAGTAGACACAAAAAGCTGGAGTAACTCAGCGGAACAGGCAGCATCTCTGGAGAGAAGGAATGGGTGACGTTTTGGGTCGAGACCCTTCTTCAGACAAATAATTCTCACTTTTGGGATGTGCGAGGAAACACAGCCACCCACACACCCACACACCCACATGGCCACACACACACACACCCACACACCCACACACCCACATGGCCACAGAGAAAATGTACAAGTTCCGCACAGATAGCACTAGACGTTAAGGTCAAATCCATTTCACTTGAGCTGCAAGGCACCCACTTATCAGCTGCCTCATGAATCATGTGAAGATTTCCAGTTCCGATTTCAAGATGTTTAGTGTTGATTTATTATTCAGGATGATTCTTTTTTATTCAAGTGGAAAAAAGATTCAGTGTTAAAAATATTGATTGCAAGGACAACTTCTTACAACGCCAAATTAACCTCGTTTTATTTTTATTTTTAGTCGTACAAATTTGTACACCTCATGAAGTTGTACACCTTTATAAGATAACCCCTCATCCTCTTGCGCTCCAAGGAATAGAGTCCCAGCCTGCTCAACCTCTCCCTATAGATCATTCCCTCGAGTCCTGGCAACATCCTCATACATCTTCTCTGCATTGTCTCAATTCCAGCTTGACAACATCTTTCCTATAAATAAGGCCAAAACTAAAAAACAATACTCTAAATCTAGCCTCACCAACATCTTATATAATTGCAGCATGACCTCCCAACTTCTATACCACATACTCTGACTGATGAAGCCCAATGTGGCAAAAGCCTTTTTGACCACACCTATCTACCTGTGATGCCACTTTCTAGGAACTATGTACCTGCACTCCTAGATCCTTCTGTCACTCCCCAGAGCCCTACCATTCACTGTGTAGGTCCGGCCCATGCTGGACTTCCCAAAACGTGACACATTACATTTCTGTATTAAATTCCATCAAACATTCCTCACACCACCAGCCCAATCAAGATCCTGCTGTGATTTTTGACAACTATCTGCATTCACCAATTATATTTATGATCTACAATACCACCCACTTTTGTGTCATCTGCAAACTTACAGATGGCTTATCATGCCATGTACGTTGTCGTCCAAATCATTGATATAGATATTGATATCGGCCTCCAGCCTGAAAAACAACCTTCTATCATCACTCTCTGCTTCCGTCCATGAAGCCAAATTTGTAGCCATTCAGCTATCTCCCCTTGGATCCCATGTGATCTAACCTTCCAGGCTAGCGGAACCCTGTTTAATGCCTTGCTGACATCTAGAGCTCTACCCTCATCAATATTTTTGGTCACATCTTCAAAAATCCCAATCAGATTCATGGGACACAACCTCCCACGTACAAAACCGTGCCGACTATCCCTAATTGGCCTATGTCCATCGAAATGCAGATATATCTTATCATTTTAGCATACTTTCTGCTAACTTTCAGACCACAGATGTTTGGCTCACTGGCCTGTAGTTCCCATGCTTTTCCCTGCAGCCCTTCTTGAATAGCAACACAACATTTGCCATTCTCCAGTCTACTGGCATCTCACCTGCATTTTTAATGATGACTCGTAAATCCCACAGTGTCCTCGGATATATTTGATCAGGTCCAGATTTGTTTACCTTTGTACGTGTCAGAACCCTCAGCATGTCTTCAACCATAATACTAAAAGCTCTCAAGACTCTTCCATTGACAGCTCCTGTTTTTGCAGTGAATGGCTTTGTCAAAGCAATAGCTGAAATAAGTGGTTTCTATAAATCACATTTTAGTTGCTGCAATTGCAGGGAATATATCCCTTGACCCCCAGAGCTTCACAATATAGGTCCTAGATTACCAACATATTTTTCACCACAAAGGCCAAAGAGGCCTTCAAGCTGAAATTAAAATATATAGTTAGACTGCAAAATTGAAAAGGCAGCTGTGAAATCATGGTCCATTATAATTCTGTGTGTTTCTCCCTTCTTCCCTGTGGCCATATTTTGATACCTTTAATGACAAGATACTCCAGGAGCCAATGCTCCTTTCATTCTCAGTTCAAATCCAATTGCAAAGACAGGGGGACAATTTCATAAGTGTGGTCAGGAGCATGTAAGTTATCAGCATTCTTCACAAATAAAATTGTGAATACATAGAGCCAAACACGTTCCACAAATCCTACTCTGCCTGATATGGCAAGACAATAGACAATAGGTGCAGGAGTAGGCCATTTGGCCCTTCAAGCCAGCACCACCATTCAATGTGATCATGGCTGATCATCCACAATCAGTACCCCATTCCTTCTCCCCATATCCCCTGACTCTGCTATCTAGTTCTCTCTTGAAAGTATCCAGAGAACCGGCCTCCACAGCCCTCTGAGGCAGAGAATTTCACAGACTCACAACTCGGTGTGAAAAAGTGTTTCCTCATCTCCGTTCCAAATGGCTTACCGCTTATTCTTAAACTGTGGCCCCTGGTTCTGGACTCCCCCAACATCGGGAACATGTTTCCTGCCTCTAGCGTGTCTTCTAGAAGTGTTACATGGAGTGCCTTTGTAAGAGTTTCCCATGGTTGTAAAGTTTGCAAACCAAAATAGTGGGTGTTATGTCACAGTAGAACCAATAGTCCACAGAGAGCTTACATTTCACACTGTTTTTATCGATAGTTACCAGAAGATATTTGTCCCCTCATGACCCTATTAGGGAAGGTAAACTCAATGCTATTTTTGTGCCTACTGCCTTCCTTGTATGGCAGGCAATATGGCATCTCTGTGACTGCTTCAGGAGCAAAGAACTTCATTATTATATTACAGTCAAGCTTACTGTGCAGTTTGGAGACTGATATGGAAGTTTCTAGAGAAGCTGTTTGGAGTCAGGAACATCTGATTGCAGAAAGTTGATATCTCAGAGCTGGGAGGGAAGGAGCACTTTCATCAACCCCGTCCACTCACTCATCCACAATGCTTGCCTCTAGGGACATCTCTTTGCCAATCCTAACCTGTCATTGCTCTCTTCTCCCAACCAAGAATGCTAATGGGCCTGCCCCACTTAGGCGATTTTTCAGCGGACTACCGGCGACTGTCAAGTTTCCGGCAGTCGCCTGAAAAACAGGCAACTGGAACGGCGACTGTCAGAGTGGAACACACACACAAACAGATCGCTTTCTTCAGCAGCCCTTTATGAAGGCGGGGGACAGGTCAAGCGGGGGGAGTGCTGCCTAAAAGATTCACACGGTGCAAAGCCAAGGTGAAACAGACACACACCGCGATGAACAGGAAGGTTGGCTAAAGCACAGTGTATAGTAAGTCCGTTAAAAGAGGGGGGAGAGGGGAGGGGGGGGGGGGAGAGGAGGGAGAATTGGGGGAGAACGGGGGGAGAAGGAGTGGAGAAAACTTTTAAGAAGACAGAGTTACATGCTGTGAAGCTCGGCGGACATTTAACATTACCGGTCGGTTATCCTTAGTTCTGAAAACTACAACTTACCTTTTTTTTCTCAATGAGCCAATGAAATTCACCAGTCAGCACTGGCTACAACCCACGAGAACTTCCGAGAACCTTCGACCTCCTGGCAACCCACCTACAGCTCAAGAATTCTCGCTACTCTCCTTGGCGGCTTCATTCTAGTCGTCGCAAATTTTTCAACACGTTGAAAAATTCACGGCGACCATAATGAGGCTGCGACTAGTTCCCAGAATGTGGGAACTCCTCAAGACCACGAAGGCGACTCCATGGCAACCACCCTCGAACATGTGGTGACCATGTGGTGACTGCATAGTCTCCTGCAGTCGCCTAAAAAGTCACCTAAGTTTGACAGGCCCATAACGCTCTGAATTGTTGGGTGAAGCTCAGACTCAGTGAATATCTTCAGCTCTTTTAATTGTCACTATTAAAATAGGAGTTGGATCAGTGGTAATAAAATAGCAAGATTTAGGATAAACATAACTGCAGTCCTTGTTTTTCTTTCTAAAGAAGACTGGAGAATGAAAGTTCGACACAAATGCTGGAGTAACTCAGCGGGTCAGGCAGAATCCCTGGAGAAAATGGAAAATAAAAGTTGTGTTTTTCCAAATATTTTCTCACTGTTTCCAGTAGTTCCGGAGCCTGAAGTCCCACAACAGGTTCAACAACAGTTACTCCCTACACCCATCAGATTGAATTGACCTGCACATCCCTATTCCTATCCTTGTTAATGGAAGACTATGTATCACCTCTTGTGCCACCATGGAATTACAGTATTTTCAAAAAGTGAAATCCTTTGTTTTTGCATAGAACCCAGTAAAATCATACCGCTGCTTTCACCTAGGCAGTAAGCAAAGTGTCGCCACGTTTCTGATGCCGACAGAGCTTCAAACGTTCATAATACAGTTTTATCTTCTTGCAGTGGTGAACCAGGCCTACTGCCACACAAGGCCATAGGCAGCCCACCAAGTCTCTCTTAGATCCTGGCGGTCCCATGCTGAGTCACTTATAGTTCTCGCTGGCTCCCTGCCGAGACCCTCTTTGCTCTAAGCGGGCCGTCTGTTGGGTCGCTCTTTTAACAAAGTCTTGTTTTTTTCCAGTCTTTTTCTTTTCAGGGTCTTGCAGAATTTATGTATAATTCATGACTGTGTGTGTTGTCTGAGTCTATGCTCCTGTCATGATACTGCAAACATGTTTTTCATTGTGCCTGTACCTCCCTGTACTTCTGCTTATGGCAATAAACTCAACTAGACTTGACTTGACACAACCACTCCAAATGATCTCTCTTCACATGATGTCCATTAATCTGTAAAGTTTTACAAATCAAAGGTCCTGAGTGAACAAGCATCTTTGTCGTACCAATACATGAGGTACGACAAAATCTGGCTCAATCCAATACACATCAGTTCTGACCTGTATATACCTAGAGATCTTTCTCTGTCTTATGTTAATGCATGAAATGAAAACCAAAATCTAATAGAAGAAACCTATAATTAAAATGTGACATGTTATTTATGAACAGGTGATAGGGAACACTAATCAGCAAATGATTTGTGTCATTTGGTCTTTTCTAATCTACGAAAAGTTTATTTCAACCATACCTTTTAAATTGCTTTACAAGCTTTTAACTCATGTAAGAAACAATAACTATAGAATATCTTAATATGACTCAGACTTGCATCTGGCAACTGAATCATCGTACCACAACCAGGGAGCAGTCCTGAACTATTATCTACCACATTGGTGACCATCGGACTGTCCTTGATCGGACGTTACTGGCTTTCCACTGACTGGTTAGCACGCAACAAAAGCTTTTCACTGCAGCTGATAAATTATGAATGTTGAATTTAAAACAATTAAACTATGGTGACCGGTTTTCTGGAGCTACTGCAACAACAGCATCGTCCGCTGGACTGGAGGGTGGCAGCTTCGGCAGCTTCGACCGCCCCGGGCCGCGGAGTTTGAACCAGCCCGTTCATGGAGCTCGGATGCGGCCGCTGGACTTAGCATCACCCGGCGGGGTCCTGACATCGAACGCTGGATCGCCTCAACGCAGAGGGAGACGAGGAAGGAAGAGACAAGGACTTTAAGACTTTTGCCTTCCATCACAATGAGGAGGTGCCTGGTAGACTCACCGTGGTGGATGTTAACTGTGTTAAGTGTGTGTTTTGTTATTTTATTCTATGTTATGACTGCAAGGTATACAATTTTGTTCAGACTGAAATGTCTGAATGACAATAAAGAATACTTTATTTGCTCATATAGAATATTAAAAAATGTGCAGATGAGGAAGTTTTCCCCTTTTAAATCGTGACACTTTCTAATTATGTATAAACACATTCAGTGCTCATCAATGTATTGCTTATGAATGTGAAATTATATGGAACAATACAGAATATCTTAAAGAACCTCCAGCCTGTCTCCCCTTTCAACAAAATCGATGATTCTGTCAATTTTCAAAGCAAATTCCCATGTTGAGATTCTCATAACTTCCAAAAGTATATTAACATCTGCAATTGAGCATCCAGAGTTCTCCTGGGTAGATTTTGTTGCACGCAAGACAATAAAGTAAACTGAACTGAAATAACTCATTAAAAAGTGTCAGAAGGAACTGCAGATGCTGGTTTAAACTGAAGATAGACTGCGTTCCTTCCACTTACCTTTTAGGTGGAGACATGGACCGGATCCACGAAGGCTGCGGGAAAGCTGGAGTAACTCAGCGGGACAGGCAGCATCTCTGAAGAGAAGGAATGGGTGACGTTTTGGGTCATGATCCTTCTTCAGACTTGTTAGGGATAAGGGAAACGAGAGATATAGACGATGATGTGCAGAGATAAAGAAAAATGAATGAAAGATATGCAAAAAGTAACGATGATAAAGGAAACAGGTCCATTGTTTGGGTGAAAACGAGAAGCTGGTGCGATTTGGGTGGGGGAGGGATACAGGGAGAGAGAAATCAATATTCATACCACTGGGCTCTAAGCTACCCAAGCAAAATATGAGATACTGTTCCTCCAATTTGTGTTTAGCCCACTCTGACAGAGTGAGTCCAAAAGTGCGTCCAAGTAAATTAGACTTAGACTTTTGAGCAAAATAACGTGAGAAGATAATTTCATTATATTTTTGTTCCTAATTACAACATAATTACCTTGGATTGAAATTATTACAAATGCTCTAATGACACCTATAATTACTATAATTGCATTTGAAAATAACAGGTTTATTTTACTTCGGAGTCACGTGAGTGACTACGTGAAGAACCCCGCCAGGACGCATGCGTGTCATATCGCTACACGCATTGCAACGAGTCACAGCAGGGGGGGAACGACGTTCCCCTAGCGGCAAAATTTGAAACCGGGAACAGCAGGTAAGAGACTCTGCGTTCCTTCCACTTACCTTTTAGGTGGAGACATGGACCGGATCCACGAAGGCTGCGGGAAAGCTGGCGGGGGAGAACCGCGGAGTTGCGGGCAGCCGGCAGCAGCAGCCAAAGGCACGCTAATCTCCCGTAATGGGAACAGCTGTGCCCAACTTTCGCTCCCGACTTCGCTCCCGCGCCGGCCCGGTCGGTCGGGAGAGGTAAGCACCTAACAGAGTCATTGACTCCGAGGAGTCCGACTCTGAATAGCCGCGAGCGACCAGTGCCCGTGTGCATGGGGGTCAGTTTTGAGCGGCTTTAGGAGCAGCCGCGAGCGGCCGGTGCCCGTGCGCACGGGAGCCGGTTTGAGCGGCTGGGAGCGGGGAACTATGCAGCCGCGAGCGACCAGTGCCCGTGAGCACCGGGGCTGGTTCGAGCGGACGGCGCAGTACGAGCAGCCGGGAGCGGCTAGTGCCCGAGAGCACTGGAGCCGGTTTGACCGGCTGCATGCCGAGGAGCAGCCGCGAGCGGCCAGTGCCCGTGAGCACGGGGACCGGTTAGAGCGGTTGCTCCAGGAGATCCTCCAAAGTGGCAGACTCGGGAGAGGGAGGCTAGCCACAGCGGGCACCCAATAAGCCCCACAGCGGTACCCCTTGCGGGGCTGCATTGTGTCTCCTCCTCGTCAGAGGAGAACACGGAGGATCTGTTCTGGGTAGACTCTGCACAGGTCACAGAACCACATACCCCCAGTAGCCCTGGGGTGAAAGAAGGCATGCTGGGTACGGTGAACCAATTCTTCCAGCCAGACCTAACCGGGGAAGACCTGGAGCCCAAACTTGCAGCCAGTGTGGAGAGCTGAAGGCACAAGCCCAGAACACCACGGCCGGGCGGGAGACTATTTAAATGGGGCCATTGACTTTTGGACAAGTCAATAACGGCAGCAGACGGGGTGGAACGACGTTCACCCGTAGCGACAATTTTAACCTGGACCTGCAGGTAAGAGCTGTGGTCTTTTTGTGTTTTTACCATGCTGATTGCAGGTGGAGAAACCAACGGGCTGCGACAAAGCTGGTGGGCTAGATGGGATCAGCTGTGCCCGATGTCGCCTCCACACCGGCCATATCCACTCCATGGAAGGGCAGTAAGGACAAAGCTGAAGAAGGAGGACCGCGGAGCAGCGGGCAGCCAGCAGCAGCCAGCGGCACTCGGATCACCGATAGTGGGATCAGCTGTGCCCGATGTCGCCTCCGCACCGGCCAGATCCACGCGGCCGGGCGGAAAGGCTAGACACAAAACAAACAAGGTCGTGGACTCAGAGGAGTGCGACTTTGAACAACCGCGGGCGGCCAGCGCCCGAGAGCGCTGGAGCCGGATGGAGCGGTGTATGGAGCTTTGCTCCAACGTGACAGACTCCAGGAGATGGACTCGGGTCACTGTGTGGCCTATGATAAACCCACAGCAGTACCTCTTGAAGGGCTGCACAGTGCTTCTACCTCATCAGAGGGGAGCACTGCGGGTCAGTTCTGGGCTGACCTGGAAGAGGGGTCCGCAGAAGAAAAGACAAGTGTGCAGGGAGTGCAGGAACAAGAGAACCTACTGGAACCCAGGCCGGCCTTCTTGGAAGATGCGGGGACCTCCAACGCCAACCAAACCGAAAATCCAGACACAGCGCGACAACAGCAGCGAAGAACCTACAAAAAGTAAACCTGCCACTGGTAACTATGGAGGTAGGTGGGTCTGGTTCCCTACAATATACAGGGAGCACGGAGATTGGGTGGAGATTACACTCTTTTCTGAATGCATGGAGCATGATAACAACCGATACTTACATCTAAACAGTATCCAGGGATATACACTAGAGTTTATACACAAGTACAGCCCTCCAGTTCAACATATACTGAACCGAATGTTCATGCCTTCTGATAAAGGAAAATCAAAAGTGCAAGCTGAACTGAAGCGGCTTTACATAAAAGGTGTAATTGAGAAAACTCAACACGAACCATTAGAATTCGTGTCCAATATATTTATCCAAAAAAAAAAAAAAAAAAAAAAAGATAATGATTATCGCATCATAATCTGACAAAATAGATACCTTTGTTACTGCTTAACAATTAATTTCCAAAGGTTACTTCAATGGCCAGCATCGATTTAAAAGATGCTTACTATTCAGCGCCTATACGAGGTGACCACAGATGTTACTTAAAATTCAACTGGATGGGACAACTCTGACAGTATAAAGCACTGCCAAATGGGTTATCATCAGCCCCAGGCTGTTTCACAAAAATTTTGAAACCAGCCCTAGCGTTTCTACGGATACGTACACACATGGTCATGGCATATTTAGATGACATACTCATTGTGGGCAAAACTTTGGAATTGGCTAAACAAACTGTAACAGCCACAAAAAAAAAAAAAAAAAAGTTATTTGGAAAACTGGGATTCAATTTTCATCCAGTTAAAACTAAACTAACGCCTTCCACTACTATGGACTATCTGGGGTTTCACCATTGACTCAGTTCACATGTCGGTGACTCTGCCTAAGGGAAAGGCTAGAGATTTAATAGATGCTTGCAATAACCTCACTGACATCAGCAAACCATCCATCAGATTGGTAGCAAAGTAATTGGCATAATGATGGCTGCCTTTCCAGCCACACAATTTGGACCTCTACATTACCAAAACTTACAGAGAGCAAAATACAAGCACTCTAAATTATGCAGGTCACTTTGACAGATCTGTTAAACTACCAATCAAGCTAAAATGGAACTATGGTGGATAGATCACATCTGGCTTTGTTCCAATCCAATCATTGTCAGTAACCCTTCCATGGTACTACAAAACTGATGCAAGTGCACTTGGGTGGGGAGCCACCAATACCAATACCACCGTGGTAGCATACATTGACCACAGGGTGGAAACAAATCGACATCATGTGACAATCTGGCTATACAATTTGGCAATGGTGTATCCAGAGAGATATTTGGATATCAGCCACTTACCTACCAGGAAGACTAAATTCAGTGGCAGACACCAGGTCACGCAATTTTAATGCAAACACCAAATGGATTTTGAATAAAATAGTATTTGCTGATATCACAGCAAATATGGAACACCAGATATCGATTTATTCGCATCCAGACTTAACCACCAGTTATCAAATTATGTTTCATGGGAACCAGACCCTGGGGCAGCGGCGACAGACACATTTTCGCTGCATTGGGGGGGGGGGGGGGGGGGGGGGGGGGGGGGGGGGAATTGTTTATTTACGCATTCCCTCCTTTTCCTGCCTCATCAGTCGGGTATTAAGGAAATACAACAAGACTCTGCATCTGGTATTGGTAGTACCCGATTGGCCTACACAACCATGGTTCCCAGTGGTATCAAACATGATATCAGAGACATGAACATCCCATCTGTTCTGGAATATCTGGCAGGCCTCCACTATGATGAGGGGCTCAGTTACAGTGCCATCAACTGCGCCAGAAGTGCCCTATCGACTTATCTATGGCAGGGGACAGAGCATTACACTGTTGGGACTCACCCACTGGTACAAAACTTATGAGGGGAATTTTGAATACTATCCCCAAGAACCAGATACTCCCAAATATGGGATGTAAGAATAATCCTGAAGATGCTCAGGAATTGGTCTCCAGCAACAGTTCTGTCCCTACACAGACTGACATTGAAACAGTCATGCTAATGGTATTGGTCACGGCACAGAGGATACAGTCACTGCAAAAACTAGACTGGACAACATGACTTCCTCAACAGAAAATATTACGTTTCATATTTATGAGTTAGAAAGCAGAACAGAAAGGGATCAGCAGGCCTCAATATACAATTAGGTCATACCCAACCGATGACCGTCTGTGTATAGTAAGACATCTGTCGTTATATATGGAGAAAACGAATATCCTAAGAGGCAATGAAAAGGCACATTTTGGTCAGCCACTAGCAACCACACCAGGAGCGACGGTCCAGACCATCTCAAGATGGCTGAAACAGGTGCTAAAACAGGCTGGGGTGGATACTAATATTTTAATATCTCTTTCCACCAGGGCTGCAGCTACATCGGCAGCAATACAGTTGGATGTACCAATGGACCAAATCCTCAAGGCAGCAGGATGGTCTGGAGGGGAAAACATTCCAATTATTTTATAATAAACCAGTAATGAAACCTGGAGCGTTTGCAGAAACAATTTTAAGTTCTGTAAATTAATTTAAACCCATAAAAAGGGGTTATAAATTTGTGTTAACAAATTTTATGATTTCAATGTCGAATTCATGTCCAAATTATGTTAACACAATTCCTCCCACAGCCAAGGCAGACGTGATGCATGGACTCATTTCCACGGCATGAAATCACAGAGCTTTAAAATCTTCACGTAGTCACTCACGTGACTCCGAAGTAAAATAGTAAGATTAAACGAGAACTTACGAGTTTGAAGTTTGATCTTTATTTTATGAGGAGGAACGTTGAGGGAATACGTGCCCTCCGCTCCCACCCTTGATCATAGTCTGAACTGGTATCTGTTGTCTAATCTTACTATGTTTAGTCATTATAGTTATCTGTGATTCCACACCGCTGCTTTGAAGAATGACACGCATGCATCCTGGCGGGGTTCTTCACGTATTCCCTCAACGTTCCTCCTCATAAAATAAAGATCAAACTTCAAACTGGTAAGTTCTCGTTTAATCTTACTATTTTATATGAATGCGAATGGCTGCTGACCGATCTCACAAAATGTCAAAATGATGCCATTACTAAGGGAATCCTTTGTTTGTGAGAGGGTTCGATTTTGAAGAATAATTGTTTCATTCATTTGTGTGGAGATAAAGAACAGACCTTTGTAACAGTCCACAATGTGGATTTGCCAGAACAAAGGCACCAAGCAGAATGAAATGCAATCTTCCTGCATTTATACTGGATGTGAATGAACAGGTCTGTGCATCCAAATTTTTGGAGGCTGAAAAGTATTTTGTTAAAGTCAGACGTGTTTATCGTAGTACACTCTAGCCCCCAGTCGATACCAATGTGTAGAAGCTCTTACAAATGGAGGTATTTATTGTAACCAACATAACTGCACCTAAGAGGAAATTAACTACATATCTGAGGTAGAAAATAATAGAAAGACATAATGTTAGGTTAGTTGGGAGCATCTTTGGGATGGACCTGTTGACTGTCAGGTACAACAGCTCACACCTCTTGTGACATAGAAGGAGGTTATTTGACCCATGAAGCCTATGCTAGCTCTCAGACCAATCTTTTCCAAATCATTTCTTTCCGTGACCTATTCTATGTCACATGAGCATCAATACCTTCATCATCCCTGCCTCAGCTAATTTTCCTGCCATTCAGTGTTGTTGTCTTCAATTTCCTGCAGCCAATTAATCTTCCACACAAACAGCATGAGCTGAGGGATGAAACAGGGAATGAGCATACAGGGAGAGAGCCTGATTCAGTCACTTGAATGGTTCATATACAGTAAGTAAAGATGATGAGTAGGGAAAGCATCAAATGATGGTGAGTAAGATTAATTTATACCTGCTAGAGTTTAAAAGAATAAGCAGTGGCCGTATTAAAACATTTTACACTGTGTGAGGGACTGGCAGAATGGATAATGATAAACTGTTTTCTCAGGCTGTATGTTCTAGGTCCTCTCGAGGACATGGTCATAAGATAAGGAGCAGGCCAAGATCAACTAATCGGAGAATAACTTACTTTACTCTGAGAACAATTCCTATTATTTTGCAATAATATCCAACGAGGAGAGCTCTGGATCATCAATCGCTGAAATCTGAAATTAATATTCTTTTGGACATTAAGAGAATCTCAGGACATGGGGATTTGGTTTGAAAATTGCTAGAATAATCAATTTTATTGAAGGGGGCGGGGGGGGGGGTTCTTTAAGAACTTCTTCAGTATTTGTTCCATATAATTTTATATTCATGACCTGATGACATTGATTCATGACCATGACATTGATGAGCTGTGAATGTGTTTATACATAATCAGAGTACTTCACAATTGAAAAAGGGAAAACTTCCTCATCTGCACATTTTTTAATATTCTATTATCAGAGCATATAATAATTTGTTTGTTTTAAATTCAACATTCTTAATGTTAATAAGGTGGAAGGTATTAATCAAGGACAATCATTTGTGTTCTTTGCATGCCTTTAGCCCTGATGTTGTAGTGGTGTTTACATTCTGCAATGCATCTATCTATCTATCTATCTATCTATCTATCTATCTATCTATCTATCTATCTATCTATCTATCTATCTATCTATCTCTCTCTCTCTCTCTCTCTCTCTCTCTCTCTCTCTCTCTCTCTCTCTCTCTCTCTCTCTCGCTCTCTCTCTCTCTCTCTCTCTCTCTCTCTCTCTCGCTCTCTCTCTATCTATCTATCTATCTATCTATCTATCTATCTATCTATCTATCTATCTATCTATCTCTAAAACTCTGATCTTGTTATCTTCCGGTTTGGCGGTCATTCTATTTGCACAAAAACAGTACGTGATAGTGCTATGGTTTTTCACCAGCTTACTCACCGTTTCCCTGTACTGCGATTGCACCAAGGTTCGTTCTGCTCAGTGGAATCTGGTAAGCGTTATCGAGGTTTTAAAAATCTTAAAAACCACGCGTGCGCAGATCGATTGCGACAGTTATAATGGGTGACTTCAATCTACATATAGATTGGGTGAATCAAATTGGCAGGGGTGCTGAGGAAGTGGATTTCTTGGAATGTATGCGGGATAGTTTTCTAAACCAACATGTAGTGGAACCAACGAGAGAGCAGGCTATTCTAGACTGAGTATTGAGTAATGAGGAAGGGTTAGTTAGCAGTTTTGTTGTGCGTGGCCCCTTGGGCAAGAGTGACCATAATATGGTTGAGTCCTTCATTGGGATGGAGAGTGACATTGTTAATTCAGAAACAAGGGTCCTGAACTTAAAGAAAGGTAACTTTGAGGGTATGAGACGTGAATTGGGCAAGATTGACTGGCAATTGATTCTTAAAGGGTTGACGGTGGATATGCAATGGAAGGCATTCAAAGACTGCATAGATGAACTACAAAAATTGTTCATCCCAGTTTGGCAAAAGAATAAATCAGGGAAGGTAGTGCATCCGTGGATAACAAGGGAAATCAGGGATAGTATCAAAACAAAAGATGAAGCGTACAAATTAGCCAAAAAAAGCAGCCTACAAGAGGACTGGGAGAAATTCAGTCCAGCAGAGGAGGACAAAGGGCTTATTTAGGAAAGGGAAAATAGATTATGAAAGAAAACTGGCAGGGAACATAAAAACTGACTGCAAAAGTTTTTATAGATATGTGAAAAGAAAGAGATTAGTTAAAACAAATGTAGGTCCCTTGCAGTCAGAAACAGGTGAGTTGATCATGGGGAACAAGGACATGGCAGACCAATTGAATAACTACTTTGGTTCCGTCTTCACTAAGGAAGACATAAATAATCTGCCGGAAATAGCAGGGGACCGCGGGTCAAATGAGATGGAGGAATTGAGTGAAATCCAGGTTAGCCGGGAAGTGGTGTTAGGTGAATTGAATGGATTAAAGGCCGATAAATCCCCAGGGCCGGGTAGGCTGCATCGCAGAGTACTTAATGAAGTAGCCCCAGAAATAGTGGATGCATTAGTGATAATTTTTCAAAACTCTTTAGATTCTGGAGTAGTTCCTGAGGATTGGAGGGTAGCTAATGTAACCCCACTTTTTAAAAAGGGAGGGAGAGAGAAAACAGGGAATTACAGACCAGTTAGTCTAACATCGGTAGTGGGGAAACTGCTAGAGTCAGTTATTAAAGATGGGATAGCAGCACATTTGGAAAGTGGTGAAATCATTGGACAAATTCAGCACGGATTTACAAAAGGTAAATCATGTTTGACGAATCTATAGAATTTTTCGAGGATGTAACTAGTAGAGTGGATAAGGGAGAACCAGTGGTTGTGTTATATCTGGACTTTCAGAAGGCTTTCGACAAGGTCCCACATAAGGTCCCACTGGCTGGCAAACAGGAAGCAAAGAGTAGGAGTAA